>NW_003803923.1:172698-194708 GCF_000255335.2 Galendromus occidentalis
GAAGCGGGGAAATTCCAATCCGCGCCCTCAGGAGTCATGCGAAAATCCCCCCTGCGAAATCTTCGCTGCCCCCGGGTTGCGGGAGCGGACGTCGAAAAAATCAACCCGGCTCAAGATCCTTGAGAGCCTCGTTTAACCCATCCCGTGTAATGCAACATCTGAAGCATCTCTCCGTGCATGACCCGGAGAACGAGCAGATAGTGCAACAGCTCGTGTATTAAATCTCTCGGTCGCGAGCGGCGGGCTAAAAATAGTCGGTTCGTCGATGCCTGCGTGTTCATATGGGGGCGCGCGGACGGATGGCGTGCGCGATGCTCCCTCAGCTACGCATAGCCGAGGTAAGGCGGTTACTGTCTCTTTTGTCTGAAGAGGTGCTACAAGATATTCGGCTGGCTGAAAGCTGAAATCTGACATTATCGGCTGCCGCCGCTGCCAGCATTCGAACAGGAGCGAGCAGTCCACCTCGCAGACAGCCGCTCGCCCAACGAGCACTCAATCTGCTTCTCGCGCGTATGCTCCAGCATGCTCTCCACGCAGGGGAGGATAATTCAATATTGCGTGAGGGCCACGCAAAAGATACCGGAGAGCTGTTGACTGCTGCGAGGATGGCGCTGGGCATGATGGCGAGCTCGACCCCTCATGTCGTTCATGGAATTCGCTCTGGCTCTTGAGAAACATCGAGGAATTATTCTACTGGAAAACGGTTGTTTTTCAGCTTCAAGAGAGGAAAAATTTATCGGACACCGCTAGACACAGCTTCGGAGCCTGCACTCCGCAGAGAACTCCGGGTGTCTCCAACGTGGCGGCATGCCATTGAAAACTCTCTCGGCCAGCGATTCCCGGACTCAAATATGTCGTGTCAGTCGGAGACTTTCAATGTGGCATCTGGAAACCTCACGGAATCGCACACTTCAATCCAAGATTTGGGATTAGACACACTCACTCCCCAGGAGTGTGGAATTTCTGCTTTCAGCGGAAACTCGAGGGTCACTTCAGAAATCTGCGCTTCGGAGACTGAAGAAGGGTCAACGAGTTACGGGTCGAGGCTATTTACCATACGAAACCGCTCTGGCGACATTTTCAAAGAATGCCTCGCGCAGAACCTTTCTGGCGGGCGAGCGAATGTTTTGCGGGAAGCCTTGCGGCGCCGAATTTCACCTTGACCCCCGTTGACGACAGCGCAGCCTGATACGACAGGACCTGGCATCCGTCCGTCTCTTTGAGGGCTCCTTTCTGCTAGAAGTCTCTACGAACGATCTCCGGTGCTTTCCCGCATGCCGCCATCGATTACTGTCTTTTGTTCGATTGCGTAATTACGCCGTCATTCCGATTTGAGAGCTCCGAGATCGCTCGAACAGGTCTCTCTGTTCAGTGAATGGGCTCGACGATTATCCGCCACGATAAGCGGAACGGGCGAAAAGACTGTCGGAGACCAAGATTCCAACGGTAAATGATCAGTAAACGCTGACGGCGTTCTTCGACGCGACGAGTCGAAAACAATGAGCAGGAACTTTCCGCTTGTCAGTTCGTCCTCGCCTCGAGTCCCATCGAGCCAGATGGTGTCGCCTTTTGCACCGAGCTCGAAATTGTCCACATGGCTCTTTTTCCGTCTGCGAGTTTCGTTTTGGCGGGAAGCTTCGATTCCGAGATCCGCGGCGCTTCTCCCGTTCACTTACAGATCGGGGAAAGTTTTGCTTCGGCTTGCTCTTTGTTCCGCTTCCACGGATCCCCGAACGGGCTGCACTTGCTGCACGAGACGGCTCGGGGCCGCGGCCGTCTCCATGGCCCGCGATCTCACAGCTCTCTTCGGAGAGCCGTCTCCGTCTTCTCGAGAAATCGCGTAAAATGACACAGAGCTACACAGAAGGTGCTCCGGTCGTCGACGCCGGGGTTCTCATGCGATCGTTCGCGACGCGATCTTACAGTTCGATCATTATTTATTTGCCATCGATGCGGGCGATCGAGAACAGATTGTAATGCGCATAAGTTCGGCATCACTGCGTATCGGCTCTGTCCGGTCCTGAGATTGAATACTTCGCGATCCGCATCCGACTGTATCGGCATGAAGAATACTCAGGAGCCCGAAACCCGTGCCCGAGGATGTTCTCGCCGCCCCCGGACCCCGGATCGATAGCCGATCGAACCGCGGACATAGTACCGATATCAAAACTGAAAGGTTGGCCGAAGAATGAATCGCTTACCTGGTGAATAAGTCGAGTAGCTCCTCGTTTTGTTTGAAGAGGCGTACGAACATCTCGACTCCCGTCGGCTCCATGGCACGGGCGATGGCTTTCCATGATTTTGAGATGGAGAAGATTTGACGTGTTGTGAGAGGAGAGCGCGGGTCTGGTGGAGGAGGTGGCGGAGGGTCTTCGACGTCCCCCACGCGGCCAACGCCCGCTGATCTCTCGCTACCTTTGTGGACTAGCGAGGTGACCGCTTTGCTCAGGGTGCAACCCATTCTCCACAGCCTCTTCTTCGACTTCGAGCTAGCCACGGCTGCCGTCTTGGCCACGTTGGGGATACGCAATCGACAATGACAACACCGGTCCGAACACCACTCTCTAGCTCCGCTCCCCTCGTGATCGCTCGAGGAATTCCTCTCTCTCCTTCCGTTCCTTAGGCTCAATCACTCACGCACGCACGCACGCACTCATTCACTCACTCACACCCAACGCACAAGGCCGGAGCTTCCCTTGGCGCAAAGCGTTTACGCTGCCGCTCAGACTCGTCGCTCGCTGTGCCTGGGTAGTCGTCGACAGCTGTCAGGCGTAAACGCTCGCCTGAAGTGTCGTCCTTGTTCTGGTCGGCGGCAGCGCTGCACGTACGTACGTACGGACGATGCGAGTCGCGAGGACTCAGACGGCTTGGTCTGCCTTTTTAGGCGCTCACTTCATGATGGGAGCGCCTCTCCATCTGAGCCGCGCACCCATTGAGTTGTTCAGACACTTCGTCGATGAAGGTTTCGGTGGCCACCTGGGCGCGCGGTGTCATTCTCGTGGGCGAGACTTTCCGAGTATCTTCTGGAAAGAGAAAATTTCGATATTTCAGTATACGAGCAATTGCTCGAAACTCGGAATTCTGATCCGGATCTGGAAGCCCGAAGACGATGCTTGGCCCCGTCGGGAAGCACCCGCCAAGCAAAGCGCATTTGAATAAGAATTTCCATGGAACTCCGAGCGGACAAATTCCGCGATTTGGAATTCGTCGCGACGAAAACCGATGTGTTCAAGCGGGCGACGATATCTGACTTGTGATCAAGCGAGCCGAGTCAGGCTGTCTGGAGGCGGCACGGATCGGCAAACACGGCAATGAGCTCTTCTCCTCGCTTTGAGGAAGATCAAACACTGATGGAGAAAACTCGGTGTCGTCGGAGCGCGCAGAGTATCAACGATAGCAGGTTGTGAACCCGAGAACAGCTCTCGGCTGACCGTACCTCGAGAAGGAACTTCGAACCGACCACTCGAGCGATCTATGAGACTCGGCTGGGCGGCTGGGAACGAGCAGCAGTCCCACGGGCTCCGATCATGCTGCCTCTAGGGGCGGAAATTTGAAGAGAAGATCATCTCTGATCCTCATGTCCCCATCAGCATTGCGAATAATAACTGAGTGCAATGAACGCTCCGAGTTCGTATTCAATGGAATAATTGCTCACTCGTCTGCATCGGCCATGATCCGCACGCATATTCGAACAGAACCCTCGCATGTCATTCTCGACAAAGACCTTTAATCAGGAAGAGTTCCCCGTTCATATTGTCGATGATTTCCTTCACCGATGCAGTCTGATGAGGGAGACAACTGCTCGGGAACTCGTACGCGGGCTCCGATTGTACTGACCCGCTGAACCGCATCCCTATTCTCTCTCTCTCGGGTAACGATTACGGGCTCGATTAAGTGGTCAATTACGTCTGTATCCAGCTTTCTCGTTGTTAACACATTTACGGCTGGCTGGTTTCATAACGGACCCACCTCACCGCAATGGATCTTGGCGTCCATCCAAGCCTCGTGCTAAGAGCTCCCACCGGGCAAATCTCCAGGAGTCCAAGGCTCGTCTTCCTGGACCGAAATTTCTTCAGGCCTCTCCCCCTGCCGTCCCGGCGCGAGAATCTATCGCATATCTTCTTCAAATAGATGCGCATAGCTTCGAGCCTCCCGACAAAATATGCCGACGGATCGCCGAACAGTCAGAGCGGCCCGCGCATCCGATGCATATTTGCTGTGACCACATTGAGGTTGCTTCACATCGAGGGTCGGCGCCAGCCGAATTTTTTCGGCGAAACCTCCCTCCCCCACATGGAATCTCTCCGGATCCCCTACGGAGCCCGTGGGGGAACGCCGCGCCGAGCATGGTACAGTGGCGGGAAGGACATCCCCACTGGAGACCCCACGGTCTCCGAGCAAAGACTGGAGTGGGCGCCTCGAGCCATGGTCGACTAAATTCCCGAGTCTAACCTCTGCGCTAAGGGCCGGAAGGCCCCTTGCGATCAGGGATGACAAGAGCAGGAAAAGATGAAGCAAGAGCTGGGGGAGAAAGACGTCAGAGCGGCAAAGACCTCCACAAACAGATTTTTCCGCGAATCTTCGCCATAGACGAACCGTGCTGCGGCATCTTATGGCGGAAACGGCGTGATCCACAACGATGGACGTGTTTCCCCAGAGCGTCTCGAGGTCGCAGGCAGATACCTGAACTTTCTTCAAAGCTGCATCGAGTGTTTATCCGGCCATTTCGAAGATCCCTTTGTTTTGTGTACGACGGCGGCGGAAGCGGCAGCGGCAGCAACGACGGTGCCAGGTTCTCGCCGACGATCGCCGGAAACAGTTGATGTTGGGGGAAATGTTTTTCGCCGTCGTTCTTGTTTACGCTTTCGCCGAGTCCGGACGGATATCTAAGGGCCCCCAGCTGTAATCTCGTTTGCAGAAAAGGAGCTCCATTACAAGCTTTCAGATGTCCTGGACTGATGTTGCCCATGTTTCGCTAGCTCGGTGGAACAAGGTTCTCTCAAACCGGATTCACCCGAGCTCCAAGCTCCTCGATGAACAATCTCCCACGATGACGCTCGAGTTAGTTTACTTCGAAGGAGAGTGTTTCCAGACTTGAATCAGTCCGATTCGCTCCTCAAAGCCTGAAGTCCGGCGAGACGAGACTCTCGATTCCAGAGAGCTTCCTCCCCGTGCATGCCGCGGGCGCGCGACTGAACTGGGCCATTCCGATCGAGATGTGTTGTATGTAGTCGCGTAAAGAATGGAGTCACGTCTATTTTGGCTCGCTACAACATATTTATAGCTCTGGAGGAGCTCTGAAAAATGAGAGGACGGCGATTCGAAACGCTAAAATCCAGTCGGGGCCAAGAGCCGTCGCAGAGTGGAAAGTTCAGCAAAACAAATAGCAGTAATTTCTTTCTCCGACCAGATTGATTGCAGCAATCGCGCCAGGTCGCTAACTTAGTCCGAGGGGACTCTTGGACTCGAGCGCAGAAGAAGAACAAGACAGCACAAGAGGCAATCTGGATGCGGACTTGTTTTTCGCGAGTCGGCGTTGTCGAGTTACCCTCGACGATGCAAATGCAATTCTATGGAGGAGCAGAGGACTATGAGCTAAACAAGAAGGACGTGCTGACAAGGATAGTCGACGGGGAGCTCAAGGACCGCACACTATGCCGCGGAAGCTCATTCGTCGGAAGTTCGGAGCAGCGTGTGTTGTAGCGAGTCAGTGTCGAGCCTTATTAAGGTCTAGCGGAGCTGAACTCAGCATCCTTACTTAGACTTCAGATACTCAGGGACAGCATTCGAAAGAAGAGAGATGAATCAAGAAGACTCGACACTATCCGCCGCCTCTTTTTGCCGATAGAGCCTAGAGCATTGCGGCTCACCCGGCGATCGATTCGCCAATTACTGACAAAAGAGCAGTCGTCCGAATCGAAGAATACCTGCGAGCTATATTTCGCAACGCGGGAACGCGAACGGAAAACCGAATTTGTAAGGAGGACAGCAATCTTCCGAGATGGGTTTTCCAAATCGAAGAAATCAATGTCGAAGTCGCACGAGAGTTTTTTCCGAATGATTTTTCTGAGCTCTTTCCCCTGCCCCACGAACGTGCCCCGCATCGTCAAGTTCCGGAGAATGTGGTATTCGGGCGGCCTGGACGACTTCAAAATCGAAATGGCGTAGACGTCCCGTCAACTGTCGCTAGGCTGAACGGCGAGAAAGCAGGGGGTTGCGGGTGCAGACAGCGAGGGTGGCTAGCCGCCAGACAGGCAGGCAGAAAGGAAGGACGGCAACCACACGACTCGACTAACAGCAATCTCCATGGAGAAGCTTAGCTGTTTCCGGAGGAAACATTCTCGATTTGAAGGAGAACTCAACCGCTTTTCGTTCATCTTTTCGAGTCTATTTCGGATGAGCCTCTGATGCGGAACCGAAAGGCTGTTGTTCGGGGAGATTCTCCTCGGGTCCTTCTCACTTTGAGTGCGACGTGGACGAACCCACAAGGGGCAGGACGAAAGCCCAGTTTTCCACTTCGGGTTCCCGTCGAGTGAGTTCCGTCATCTTGAAACGCTGCGGAGTCGCGAGCCGGCAACTCGCGAAGACGTTTCCAGACCCATCTCCTTCATTCCTCTTCGGCGACAGTCACAAACGATTGCTTCATTATGCCAAGGAGAAAACATAGGAAAACATCGACGGGACCTTTCCGCATCTCTCGTCGTCCCAGACTTATGGAACACGCGACTAAACGCGGAGCACTCGCTAATCGTCACAGCGCCCAAGCTTCGTTCACAAGGAAACGAACTTTCAGATCTGGGTCGATCGATGGCTTTTCCAAAATTCGCCGAGGATGCCGACGACATTACTCATCCCGCGCGTGCTATCGTTCTCGCAATCGCTGTTTCCTCGTTCATGGTACGGTTTTCCAGACTTGAAGAATGCCTGTGTGATCATGTTGGGAATCCGAGCCCGATCTTGGCTGGCTCCTCTCCAATTCCATGATTAGGCACAATCATTGTGATGAACACGGAGACCCCCTCCTCAGAGTTAGCCGCTCTCGAGCAACTCGAAATTACCTGTCGATGGCTCGGGGAAACATTGTCGTCTCCCTCGCTATAATCGCCCAAGCCATAGTGGATGAGGCTCGAGCTAATTTCGAGTAGCTACATATAAGATCAGATAACACCTTATCTCGCGAGAGCAATTAAGTAAATTGCGGCAACACCACTTTCAATGAGTGTGCTAATCGAATACCCAGTGTCAATTAGATCACATAGTAGTGGGTGCACTCTCACGTTCTATGCGTTCGACGCATGGCACGCGGGGAGCTCCTCGCTAACGAACCTCACTACGGGGTCGACGAAAATGAAGAAAAAAACACGAGACCTGGTGACCCCGCTGCTTCGGGCGAAATAGCCCAGAAATGAACCTCAGGTTCACCGAATTAAATGATCTCTATCATCATCTCTATCCATCCGAATTTTCAGGAGCTCTCCGGTTGGTGCTTTGTTCAGCCGACATTGACGATTTCAGTATGTCTACATTGTTACGGCAATCTCCATGAGCGCTCGAATGAATAGCTGATATGAGGCGGCGATCAGAGCTGGGATGATAATCGCATTTTTGTCGAGACCTTCCGCGGAAAGTTGACGACGGTTGCGCTGAACCTTGGGCGACCGACTTCGCTGCCGGTGGCGCCAATCGTCTGTGGAGACGTCATCCGCGCATAAAACTACCGCGTCATTGTCTGATATCGAACCTGGACTAGGTCCGCCTCGAAAGGTGCGTCCCCGCTCCACCAGGCATTCCGATGCTGTGTCGCGCTAGAGACGCATGGATATTTGGGTAGAGTAGAGCTAGAGGTCTATTTAACAAACGAACCCTTCGATCGATGACTTGACAGCGACCGTTTTACGTCAATCCATCAGCAGATCCAATGGCTTTATCTCGTGCCGCCGCACGCGGAAATCCTCGACGAACAATCCTGGCGCCGGGAGTGGGGTCTCGCCCCAAGAGATTCGGTCTTGGTCTCCTGGACTCTCATACGGAGCCGCAGCAGTCGTCCTTCGGAGGGAGAACTCTCCAAGCCAGAGCGCTTCTTTTCGTTTGACCGAGTCGTTCGGAGACACCGGCGGAGCGACGACGAACAGCTTCCGTGTGAACGATTGAGCGAGACGCAGGCGCTGTTCATAGAGTCACATTCGTAAGTAGCGTAGCAGCCGTCACAACGGCGGTGACGGCTTTCTGTGGAGCAGGCGGCTCGTGCGGGCACCCTCACTTACGTCTCACTTTCTCACTCCACGTCTCGCGTTCCGCCCGGAACAACAACGGCGCGTCTGAACGACATTAGTGACATTATTCAGTGCGCGAATTCAGTTCACTCTAATTTTGATGTCTGTTCGTACGCCGCCTCGAGGCCATGGATATGGAGCTCGGTCAGCCAGACCGGGGAAAGAAGACTGGCTGCGGGAATAATCTTCACGGAGCTTGAGCCGCCGTGACGTCATTGAGAGTCGCGTCAATCAGCGCGACGAAAGCTACTCCCGAGAGATGCTCTTCTCGACGTCGATCGTTATCTGGCAGTGCTTTCGGCAGGGAGTCGATTTTCGGAATTTCCCTGTTGGGTAATAGCGCAGAAAATGTCGAGCTCTATGGTAAACAGAGTTGTTGACGAGTGTTTGTCTGACCCGGGACGTTCTTACCCGAGACGCGATGATCATGGGTCGACGAGTTTATGACGACAGGTCCAATCGAGCTTATCACTGCTGAGTCGAATGTAATTGACCGCAATAAGGCATCGGTATACTCGCTCGTTAGCTCGCTTTCTGGGCTCACGGTCAGGCTTGGCTTATATTCAAGTTCCTCGAAATTTCCGGAACTTTCGGAGTCTGATGGGAGCGAGCTCCGATTCTCTGTCGGGGGTCGCCCTCAGCCGGCCGGATCGATGGATATAGGAAGCTGGTCATGCTCCAGCCTCAAAGAGTCCCACCGGGGGAATTCACGGTCATCGTGAGCTCTGAGAGAGCCGGGACGTGAGCGGATCGGAGTTAAATCGAACAATGACTTCGGTTGCGCCTCTCTCAGGGAGGGATAAATTCGCAGGTGGATACACAAAATTCTAGAAGACTGTTAGACGACAAAACAAACAGCGATGGGCTTTCCCTCGATTTTGAGGAGGAAGACTTCCTCGTCGGCGCCCAGCCGCGGATGCCCATCCCTAAATTCCCTCATCGCCGATGAGTCATCAGAGAGTTGGTGGATATCTTCGATTTGATTTCCTCGATTGAAGTCCCCTACTGCGAATGTCCCCGTACCCTTAGACGTTTCCTATGGATAGTCATGTGCGCTGTCAAGGGCCGCTTAGGCACCTTCGTCCGATCAGCTGTGATTGTGCAGGTAGGCTTATTCCTCTGGGGCGAAAGCTCGACCCTTACCACGTTGACCGCAAGTTCATCGAGAAAGCAAAAGTCGACATCAAGCACGCTACACCATGCTCTGGCTTAGCGGAGGCTTCTCGCCTTAGAAACGAGCTGTAAAGGCCGCCGCGCCATCTCGACTCTCAGAGAGCCACGGTGCACTCGCGAGTCGAGCAGGAAAAGCTCTTGCCTCCTGGGATCACAGGATCCCACCGTAGGAAATGCAAGTTTATCGTCGGGGATCTCTTAATTATAGGGGTGACCCCTAGTGTTTATGTCCTCCTTCCGCTTGGAATGCCGACTCATTGAATTACTGGGAGATCCCCGCAGCACACAACTTCTGCTCGCAGCTGGCGTCGCGGGCATCCAATTCCGTGCAGGAGGTTCGGTTCTTGATCTCTGCTGAGAGCCGCGGCTCCGCATCATCACACCGTTTCTGAAGAATGCACGAAATCAGGGAGCGTCCGGAAGAAGCTACGGGTCGATTCGTTCAGCAGATGATCTTGCCGGGGAGTTTCAATATCGATCCAAGTTATCGCAACAGGCGGCTAGCCAGACGGGAGCCCGAAATCGAATGCGACGATGGGGTCCCTGCAAGTGATAGGACGGCCCACATACGTACACACTCCTACAGAGTCAGACAGGCAGTCGACATAATCAATCATGGGACCGCTGCCGGATCGGGCAACGTCCTGTTGGCTCAGCGTGACGTCCACCAGCCGTCGTGTAGCTTTCTTTCAGATGAAACTATTCGTGTGGCCATTCACCGAAATTGGGCGAAGCACTCCGGAATGCCGTAGGAGCGCATGTCACCACATCTAGAGGCTTGCCTTTCCGACTCGGAAATTCCGAGTCGTCATGCCGGCAGTGTCCCGACTCGGAGGGAAGCCAGCGCTCTGTCAAACCACGAATGAGCTCAAGCAGAAACCGCTGCTGCCGTCGGCCCCGATGATCTGTCAGGCCAACCCGAACGTCCAGGAAGAGAGAGGTTCCAACTCCGCCGATAATCATGAGCGGCTGCAGCGCAGGAACTGGCGGCACGTCAACCGTCGACAACTGTACATATAGGACTAATGAAGTCGTTCTTTGTGACGTCAATTTCGCGTCAATGAACTGCTAGCCGCGGTCGTGGATCCCTCTCGGACGTTCGGTCCGGGGAGGAGGGGGCGCGACGAGTTCCGCTTTTATCCGCGACCCAGGTCTCTGGATAATATAGAGCTTGTAACCAGGCCGTACCTGTAGACGGCAACGTGTGATCGGCAGTATGTCAACCCTTGCCCCAGTTTTCTACGTATAAACGTCGTTGGACATTTATCGTGACTGCCGTGCTGCCGACTACTGGCGCGGCGCTCCACTGCGGTCGTTCTGGGCATACGTCGTGCGCTCGTATGTCCGATATATTTATTTATATCGGTACACATTCGTTGTTATTTTCCTGCGGCCAACCGACCATGGACCGGCAGAACGGATGTGAGCGCCTCGCAGGTGCTTTGGGATGAGGGCAGAGGGAGGAGAGGAATTGAATCGATGTTTAGACAGGACGCCACCGAGAGCAGGACCAGGAAGATTTTCATTCAGGGGGGAACGCCATAATATATTAATGATGTATGGCCACTCAGAAGAACCCCGTCTGATGAAGACGACACCACCGGTGACGTCAACATCCCTGTCACGGGAATTTGTCGACGCTGGAAGCTTGTCGACTTCAGAGCTCTCTTCGAACGATCCGAGAAGCATGTCCCCGTTGGATATCTTCCGGTCGTAAATTACAGGCAAGATTCTTGATTCGGAACGCAATTCCCCAATCAAGGCTCGATCATCGTTGCGGATGATTAGCTTGCCGTATGCCGTCCAATAATTATTTCCAGAAAAAATCCAACCAGTGGAATAAATATGGGATACGGGAGCCAGGTGACGAGACAAATCAAGTAGGTGAGTTGTAACTCATCGTCAATTGTATCCGAAGAGCTCGTAATTACAGAGTTATGCTGGAGTGAATTTCCGATTTATAGACGCCGTGCGGGATCTTATTCGGCTCTGTGCGTAGTTTTCCTCCGGGGCTGAGCTTCCAGTCCGCTATTAAATATTCGGGTAGAAGAGACCATCTCACTTATGACACATGAGCCGAGAGATGACAGCCCGCCAGATGAGCCTTCGGCCCTCTGTCCAGGCCGCAGTTTTCCGCTTCTAACTGAAGCTCCCATCCGACGTATGATAATCTCGGGGATGGGGAGAAGTTTCACGCCGATCCCATTAATCCTTCAGGATGTTTCCTTCGTTTCCAAGAGGGATTCGATTGCCGAATTCTCGGGTTCCCAACAGTATTTATGGTATCGAGCTTTCGCTTCCCCTAATGGACATAATTATCCCCTCGAGGCTCCATCGGTCCGAACGCACGTTCCTTAGGACCGCATCTAACCGGAGAAGACCGAAACCAGCCGTGTAAGGACATTCTTGTAGGCTTCCGGTCCAGGGGCCCGTAGAGCCGTTCTGGAGCTCGCCCCGAATGCCTTCATGGCTGCACTGCCTTCTTGACTGGGGAACACAGGACAGTTGCTCGAATTGCCTCAGGTTTCCTTCGTAGAGCGAATAGTCGAAGAGAAGAAGTAATCTGAGCCCCTACGGTTTCCACTTCAATAGCTCGCAACATGGCCGGCGAGCCAAGGAGCGTTTTCCAAGCCGGCCGTAATTTGTTCCCGATGGAGACAGCCCACTGCACTCTGTCCGATAAGACAATGCTTCGCTTGACATCGGAGGGAATCGGCGCCATCAGCGCTCACGTTCGTTCGCGTCCCACGTCTTATAGCGTCCCGAGTTCAACAACTGGTACAGCGAACGTGGGCCCGTGTGGAATGTTGCGCGGCGTAGGTATGTACTTGTTCCCGCGGCGGGATGAAGCTGTTCTCGCGTCGGGGAACGCGATTGTATGAGTGAACGTAACTTCGGTTCTGTCTTCGGCATTCCTCGAATGAGCCCTCAATTCGCGTTGGTGAGCGCCAGTCCATTACGCTTGTCGCTGGAAGCATACGACGGAGGAGCGTTGTCGGTAGACGGAAATTTCGTATACGCAGAAGTTTTTGGAAAACTCCAATTAGAGGTGATTAACGAGCGACTCGTTCTGAGGGACGAACATGCGGGTCGATTCGAAATCTTCGGAACTTCTTATTAGCGGAGACTTCGAATCGGGTCATTTGTCTCGGGCCGCTCTCGGTGCACTTACTCGCGCCTACACGCTGTCGAGCATGCGCACGCATGCCAGCGCACGCATGCCAGCGAGCGCACGGGCTCGCCGACCGATTTATCTGCCTCGGGAGTTCGACCCGACTCGTTTCGATCGGCTCTCTCTTGATAAATAATGTCGTCTTCCGCAGAGGCAGCGGACATCGTTGCAAGAATGCTGCAACAATGACTCACAGGAATAGCGGTGAGTGGAGTCTTCGATGCGGAAGTCGACCATGCCGAGCGATGTTACCGTTACGTCACCCCCTTCCGAGAATACTCAAAGCTCGTTGCAGGGTCGGCACCGACGAATGGTTCGGTTCTAGCCCCCGTCTGCCCTCTCGGCCGCTGTAAAGATACATGGCGGCCTTACCCGCTAAGTGGGGCGATCTCTGCCGTAGTCCTCTGGTGTGCGAAAGTCGTTGAATTTGATTCTCGATCAGAATCGGACCGCGCTTTCGTCAGCAAAGCTTCCGCAGCTCTTCCCCATGTATTAGGAGGATCCTCCTCGCTCGACATGCAAAGGGTACAGCCGAATAACGTGGCGATCCCGGCTACGATCTGTTTTGGAAAACTGACTAGATAGGGTGATAGCTCTCGGTTAGTAGAAGACTTTTTCACGAGTCTCCCAGAAATCGACGCGGCCAGTTTCGAGAAAAAGGTCAAAGTTCAAAAATCTTAAAATGCGATTTTCTCGAAAACGGTAAGAGCTAGAGGGTCGTGCTTGGTCTCGTTGGAAAGCTGGCGAAAAATGCCAGCCCGGTCCCATTTACCTCAGTACTTTTCATCATCATTTTTTTCCGAGTTTTAATTTTCTTCAAGCTCCCAGACACCGAAGACCTTCGTGAACATGGATGTCACTATGTCACAAATAAACCTAGTAAACCCACGTACACGCACACCAAGTTTCATCAAAATCGGAATAGTCCAAATAGGTTCATTCGCGAACACTTCATTCCCTACCACTGATTTCTATGGTTTTTCGGTAAACGCCCATTGCCGCTCCCAATCGCTATTCCATGGTCTGACGCTGACCCAGGATCTCGCGGGACACATTTGAATCTTACCGCGCATCGAGCAGACGCTGCGCGCCCTCCTTGGTACTACACTTCGATCGAATTGACCGGCGGGGATTTTTATTTTTGATTACGATGATACTTAGGAGCATGACATAGATCCCGAATCAGTCTTCGTCACTATCTTCGTTAGTCCATCCCGGAACAGCGACTCAAGAATCTCCGCAGGTCTGACGATTCGGGAGAAAGACGTTCTCCCTTTCGGATTCGGATTCTCAGCTCGCGCGCGAGAGCACTTGATCCAGACTGAGACATCAGAGTTCGTCAGACAGCTCTTTGGAGCAAGAGATTCTTTGGCTCTGATATTTGATGGAACGTATATTCGTCACGGTAAAAGCGCAAACAACTCGTACCAGAGAAAATCGTACTCAGTACAGAAGAAAGCGCCTCTTTGTAAACCGTTTACCATCTGTACAACCACTGGATACGTCATCGACATGCTGGGACCCCACAACGCGAATGTCAACGATGCCAAAATCATGGCGGACGCGATGCGAGACCCGACTGGTCTAGGCGGTTTCTTGAGAGCGGGTGACATGTGTTTCGTGGATCGAGGCTTCCGGGATGTGAAGACTCGGCTAGAGGAACAGGGTCTCACTGTCTACATGCCAGCCTTAAAAGGTCATCGCAAACAATTGCCCACGGATGAGGCCAACGATTCTCGATTCGTGACGAAAATTCGATGGGCGGTAGAAGCTGTACACGGTATAATCAAACAGAGATACAGACTCCTGGATCATCGAGTTGACAATGATCTGCTTCCGAAGATTGGAGTTCTAACAAGGATCGCTTGTTATTTGAACAACCGTTTCGGGAAGCGCCTCCAATCCGATCAGGGTATGTTCGATGAGGTTCTGGGACGCATGCAGCAGATGCTACAAGTCCCGAATTCATTGGGTCAAGAAGCTGAAGAAAATGGATGGAACAGAGTGAGGCGGCCATGGTCAACCACTACCTCTGACTCGATTTCTGACTTCCCGATACTGACAGAGAAGGATCTCAAGATCCTATTCACTGGAACCTACCAGCTCTCCCAATCTGTGTCTTATCTGGCTGAACTGCTGAACGAGGACAACACGATCAACCTGAAGTTTCACCGGGACCAAACCAACATCCTCAAAGTAGAGGTCCGGTCGAGACATGTTGGGAGCAAGAGCTACAGGTGTTACATCGATTACGAGCCCGAAACGCTAGGTTATGCGGGAATCAAGCGACATTACTGCGAGTGCGCTAATGGCGCTCGGACAGTCGGTTGCTGCTCCCATGTAGCGTCCGTCGTGTACTATCTATCTTATGCGCGATATCTCTCCCGAATCGTCAGACCTGCGGAGATTCTTGAGTCGCTGTTCCGGGATGGAGCTACCGTTCCTGTTATCAACGAAGATAGTGACGAAGACTGATTTGGGATCTATGTCATGCTCCTAAGTATCATCGTAATCAAAAATAAAAATCCCCGCCGGTCAATTCGATTGAAGTACCAAGGAGGGCGCGCAGCGTCTGCTCGATGCGCGGTAAGATTCAAATGTGTCCCGCGAGATCCTGGGTCAGCGTCAGACCAGGGAATAGCGATTGGGAGCGGCAATGGGCGTTTACCGAAAAACCATAGAAATCAGTGGTAGGGAATGAAGTGTTCGCGAATGAACCTATTTGGACTATTCCGATTTTGATGAGACTTGGTGTGCGTGTACTGGGTTTACTAGGTTTATTCGTGACATAGTGACATCCATGTTCACGAAGGTCTTCGGTGTCTGGGAGCTTGAAGAAATTAAAATTCGGAAAAAATGATGATGAAAAGTACTGAGGAAAATGGGACCGGGCTAGAATTGTGGCATTTTTCGCCAGCTTTCCAACGAGACCAAGCACGACCCTCTAGCTCTTACCGTTTTCGAGAAAATCGCATTTTAAGATTTTTGAACTTTGACCTTTCTCTCGAAACTGGCCGCGTCGATTTCTGGGAGACTCGTGAAAAAGTCTTCTACTAACCGAGAGCTATCACCCTATCTAGTCAATTTTCCAAAACAGATCGTAGCCGGGATCGCCACGTTATTCGGCTGTACCCTTTCAATTTTTTCGGAGGCCCCACAGGAGGGAGTCATTGATTTAATTCCCTCTTCGCTGTGGACTTTCGCTTATGAGCAGAAGTGTTCCTTTCACAAAGACTTTAGGCGGAGCCGAAAAAACGCCCGAGTGTCGCGCAGGCTCGATCCTCTCAATCAGGGATGGTTGCAATGACGGATCGAGCAACGTTTGCAGGAATAGAATTTCAATTGACTGAATAAACCGCTCCGCAGACGCCCTGCGGCCAGGCGCTGCTCGGGGCTGGAGGAACGGTGAATGGAGAATCTCGTAGGTGAATAAAAACAAACTCGCGTCGAGCTGCGGGGTGCGATCGTGTGACAGAGGGAAACATATTTGCCCTCTTCGGCGGCGGCCGCCACGGCTGCAGAAACAGCAGCTCAGCGAGCAAAGTGACTGGCAGACCGTAGGTCTGAGCTCGGATCGGATTGGGTTCGAGAACGCCCGGCGGAATTCGGGCTATTTTGGGATAGATGAGGTTGGGCAAACAAGCCAACGCGCCCATGAAATGGAAGTAAAGCTCTTCGGCCAAACACTCGGAGCCCGCCCATTCAACGCCGAAAACGAGGTGGAACTCACGGCTACAATCGCTTCCCTATCGGACGATGAGAACAAATACCTGAACAGAGCGCATCACGACACAATAATTATTCCTAGACGACTCATCAGCTCGCTGGCATCGATCTCTCCGTTAGCGGAACGTATTGCTCGCCACTCGCAGCCGTCTCCAGCCGTGAGTAACGATTTCCGAGCGTAAATTATCCGGTCGATCCCGGGCGTTCATCATTCTCATTATATCGATGACAAAGTAATTCCTACATGGTCCCGGGTCCCGCGATCATTCTTGTGGCCCCGCTCCCCCCTCCTCTCCCGGACTCATCGGCGCACTGGATTGATACCCATCACTTCTCTCGGAGCGATTGCGCGTCTTCGGACGCCTCGTAGATTATCATTGGGACCGTCGATGGGCTGAAACTACGCGGACTAATTGAGTGGAGTCGGGGATCCGAAACTTTGCTGCTTGTTGGGACGAGACAATCTATCAGAGCTGACTGGAAATTCGTTGGCGAGCAGCGAACAGCAGCTCATCATAACGTCGACACGATGATGCAGAAAAGAACCCGAGCATTTCCAAGAGAAGAACTCCAGTACACCAACGCTCGCACAGCTCTTGCATCGCCGCATGGTTTATTGCCGCTTCTTTCTTTCCTGGAGCTCAGTTTCGCCACTGAGTTCTCAGTCAGTTTTTAACGCTCGAGAGAATTTTTGTCACTGAGAGGGTCTAAGGCAGCAAGCCGTGGACAGGAAACGTGTTTGGGAGGGTTCGTCGAAGACTTGCGTCAGTCAGCGTTTCTTATTGGCGCCGACTGTAGAAGTCAGGAGTCTGGGCCCCAGAAGGTGTCGTGGAGCTCACATGAGAGAGCCGTCGATGGAACTCAACCTCAAGGAGTTTGAGTTCCGCCCCCTGAGGAATTCCGCCGGTCGGCGTCTGATGGAATTCCGACGGGGGATAACTCAAGAATTCCTGGCGCCTCCGAGAATCAGACGACATCATCTTCTGGGATTTCGAGCCACTCAGAGGCGAAACGACCGAAAATATCAATTCTGATGCCACGTCAGAGGCCGCGAGCGGAAGAGCAGCTCTGACAAAAGGGACTAGATGATTGAGGAAATCCGAGGCAACGGCATCCACGAGACGGAGTCCCCAAACAGATCCTCTAACGAGCATCTCGTTTTCGACGTTTTATTTGTCTTCGGGGATCCCGCACAGTGGACAAAGCGAATAAAGAAGTCGCTGACGCGTGGTGATAGCCCCAGAGGCGGAAATAACGCGTTTTCTCCTGAGATTATGTTGACTCGGTAATAAGCGCCGGTTGTCGTCGCCGCAGCAGCTGTGGGAGCTCGGCTTCTCTTTGCTTTGTCTGAGCGAGGTCCTCCCTCTGCTACTCCTTTAGACATCAAAGAACTCCGCCTACGGAGGAGCGGCTTCATTCAGAAAGAATTTTCCGTCAGCAGTCTCAAGAGAAGGAGCGGGCCACCTGCAGATACACAGTACAGGAGGTATGCACCAAAAGGGAAGGAAGCGAACAACTCCGGAAGAATTATGACGACGAGATCCCTCAGAGGGATCGCGACCGATTATTATTGGGATGTACGGAGAGAAATGAAGTCGCACCCGCCTGAGGCGTTCTCTCCGGAAGCTCCTCGACGGCGCTCACCTTTTCGAGTGCAGCACGGAGAATCAACTTGTTCGGAGGATTCTCCCGTTTGCGATCAGCATTTCCCTTTCGCTCCGAGCTCAATGCTCGAACTTTCCGCCATTTCGCATGCAGGACGTGAATGGTCTCGAGTTCGAAATCAGATCACGGCTTAGTAATTCGTGCCTCAGGACAGACGTGGTCTCAGTGGAACAAAATCAATTCCCTCCCGAATCGAAAGAATCGAAATCTTTCCCAAGCGATCGACTGGCCTTTGATCAATGCAACAAATCGAACCGCGGGAGGGGGAACAGACTTCCGAACGCTCAGACGGAAACCTCAAGAGCGAAAATGGCACCAGCGGATCCGCGGCCGCCGGCGCCGCTCAGCGTCGAGAGAGGTATTGTTCGTTTCCTTCTTGTGGTTCGTCTGTTTCGAGAAAAGCAACAGATCGCTCAAACGGAGCGGGCCTCAAGCGATTGTCAGCTCATCATGAAAGATGTTCCTGACAAATTACCTCAGTGAACTCTGCTGCCAACACGGTCTCAGGCTGTGCTCGTCCTCGGAGCGCTTCAAAGTATGCGGAGGAAACTCTGAATGTATTTGAGGGGAAGCTTTGCGTATGGGTAGAGGAGATCCGAGACTTTTCGAAACATATCGAATCATGACGTCAAGAGTTCCACGCCAGCTGACTCGCGAGGGATCCAGTGCGATGTCCGGAGACCATCGCCTTCAGTCATCGCGCATAATTTCAAAAGTTTCTAACATTCCCTAAATAGCCTCCCGCGAAAGTGATGATGGGTCTCGAAGTTTAAAAGTTCAACACTCCGATTCGTAATCGCAAGATTTCCCAAAATCTTTGACCTTGAGCACACAGAAATTCACGCGTGATGCTTGTCAACCCTGAGATTACAGAACAAGTTTGTTCCCGCCCGGGGCTGCCGTCGGCTAAGTCACTCGGATTCGGAGAACGCTCGACTTACGGGCGGACCCGCGCCACAGCGGAGTTGTTGTTTACTCTTTTTAGCGGCCTTTTGAGCCCGAGCGGCAGAGCCGAATACTGACTTCTCTCTGCCTCGAATTTTCCCCGGCAGCTTGGGAGAGCCGTGATCTGAGCTCTCGATCAACTTCAAAATCAACGGGGAAATGAGTTTGATTGTCTTCCACGAATTCTGAGGTCGATCTTAGACCGGCAGATTTCTAGGACACTTCGATTGCTTATACTTGCTTCAGGTTCACTTGCGCCCTCCATGCAGTATATGCCATGGACTCGTGAGGACAAATGCGAGAAATTACCTGAAAAAGCAAAAGAGGCCGTTTCAGAATAGCTGGGGAGCCTTGCAAGCGACTTCAATCTTCGTGGCCGACGTCGGGCTCTCACCGAGACAACAGCAATCGACAGTTCCCCCAGGTCTCGGCTGCAGCTAATCGGAGAGCCGGAAAATCGCCCCCGCGGCCGCAGCTCTCAGCCAGGAGCCTGTCGTCAGAGAAAAACCAACTTCCGTCATTCAGTCGAGCTCGGCTGACAAATCAAGTTAACGCTCGGAACACTTATTCTCTTTCATGTTCCGCTACCTCGCTCCAGTGCTCGATGGGGAAGCCAGGTTTTCCTAGAGGGTCAATCACGCTCCCGGAACGAATGCGCTGAAGTCCCACTGTTCCGCTATTCAGGGAGGTTGCTTTTTCAATCAGCAGAAGTGAACATTGAGACCGAAGCGGCGGAGGAATTATTCCCCGGACGCGCTTGGTACGATAATTGCGAATGAAATTCGAGTGTCGTGCGTGTGATGATGAAATCGGCTTCTGAAATTTCACGGCGTAGGCGGACAACTTCCCAGGACTCGCTCGTATGATCTTGGGCCTAACTCCTATCCGGAGCACTCACGCAAGGATTTTCTCACAAAATGAACTTTCCACGAGATAGGGCTCATGAGCTGCCACGAATCAGAAAGTGAGACCGTCTTCGGATCCCATCCGTCGCGGTTTCTTGTCATGAGCTTTGCGCACCTGGATTCGGTTTCTCTGGATTCCTCGAGACCTCAGATCCCCGGATCTGGTGTCTCGAACTCGGGTTCCAAGCCAGGCCGACAGGGCGTGGCGCGAGACACTCGAGCTCAGAGCGATTGTCAATCGTGATGGCTCCCGCGGCTGTGAGCATACGCTAATAGACGCATTCGCGCTTGTGAAATCTTTTTGCCCGATGGAAACTCCAAACTCAATATCGCGCGATCCAGAGAGTGGGTGCCAGGGGTCGTTCTGAGGGGAACAGAGCTCTATCCAGATCCGAGAGGAGCGAATCCGGAGTCTTCGGACCGATCTCCTCTTGAAAAATCGGAATGTGTTGCGAATTCGAGAGAAGTCCTATCTAACCGAAAGATTCCACGTTTTGAACCCGAGAACGCTTCTGAGTCCCTGCCGTTCTGTCCTTTTTCAGCCGCTTCAGATCCCGTGTGGCCTTCAATCAGGCCCAGGAGTGCCATTCCGGGTCAGTAGCTTCTACTTTCGCTCCGCGGTCGGCTTCTCGAAAAAATCCTTCCAGGCTCGGGCGTGTTTGAGAAGACCTGCTGATTCGCCGCGATTAATGTATCAGGGAAGAACTCCGAGCGAGCAACAAAGTCGCCGGCTCCGAACAGGTCATCGATCAGGGAGTCGATGCGGGAGAAATATCACAAGATGTCCCTCCGACCTCCGGGAGTCCAGAGCTCCTCCCATTTGGGTCGAGCTCCCGGCAGCGGACACAATCAAGCGCCGCGCGTCAATCGCTTTTCCGTCGACTCGGCGGAAGCGCGGATGACTGTTGCTGGTAGGCGAGGGCTTGGGTCTACTTCTGATGATTCTCGGCACTCGAGGCCTAAAAGTGATGATCTAAGACTTTCAGCGGGTTGCGGACGAATCCGCTGCTAAATGAATCAAACTTTGCTCAATTTAGCCTCCACTTGCAGCTCTCTTAGACCTCGTGGCGCCAGCGAGAGTTTTCTCCCTCCGCTATGTCCCGCTTGCCACTTTGGGCTCTCCCCCTCCGCTCGAACAAAGAATCAGAGCTCCCAGAGGGCGTTTTGAGCTCCGGTTCGAGAAACGAGGGTCAGTCGCATCAAGTGCGACGCTTAGCATGAATTCGTTCCAGCGGCCCTCCGCCCTTTCCCCTCTATCCGTCCCGTTTCGCCCCCACCCCCTGTTGTTGTTCTTCTCGACCCGAGCCCGAATCGCGAGCATTCTGTCCAAGGGTCAGGGTTGCCGGTTGTGTTTGGAAAGGCGAGAGTTTCGGCGTTAGTTCACCCCAGGGTCGAGACCCCATACCGAACGTGAAGCCTGGAACTCTCGGCGGACGTTCTTCTCGGATAACAATCCATGGAGAACTTGCACAGCTTGTCGAGCGATTTCCCTCTCGGCAGAGGCAGAACTCGAGCCGATTCCATCCCAAAGATGTTGTCAGCGACAAGAACATCCATTGCCTAGTCAAACAGCGAACTGGATCGGCCAGAGAGTATGCCGCGCCGCTAAATATTGAAGATATTCATCGAGTTTCCCTCCGCTGACTCTCATTATGTAAATTGTCCACATTTTTTCTGTACCGCTGACGCTTTTTCCGTCCTCCCTTTATTAGTTCTGCTCCGGAGCCTTCATCGATGCAACAGGACCGGAAAACGGGCGTTATGTCGTCCCTTCAAAGGAGGCCTCGGAGCTGGGAATCATCAACACAACTTGAAACTCCGCGTGTGTAATCGACCGAGATTGGAATTCGGGCTCGCAATCTCAGCGGCCGCGGCTGCGCCGCAGAACAGCATGGACGCCGGAATCCAAATCTGGGCTCTTTGAATATACTGATTTCCCGAAATTCTATTTTGGACGCCTACTCGAACGTTGACGGTCGTCCCTCCGAGGAGGAACGGCGCTGAATCCCGGTGGGGGGGGGGGCTCCGGCAGGGAGTTCCGGCGGGGAGGCTCCGGCAGGGAGTTCCGGCGGGGAGCTCCGGCAGGGAGTTCCGGCGGGGAGCTCCGGCAGGGAGTTCCGGCAGAAAAATCGAACAACACGTCGCCCATGC
>NW_003803924.1:0-1151 GCF_000255335.2 Galendromus occidentalis
GGCAGTGTAATTAAGCAATTGATGCCTCATTACGACGCGGAGAAAAACTCGATCCGTCGCGATTGGGCCCACTTACTGCTCCTGGCATTTACCAGCTCTCGCATCGCGGGCATCTTTCATCTATCCAATGTGACGCAGAACACAGCCTGCCCCCGAAGCTGGGCTCGTGGAATGCCTTCGAGCCGAACGAGTGCGCGCGTCGTAAAAGTGGCCTCGGAAAAACGTGTGACCGTAGCCGCAATTACAGCTCGTTCCGCATCGTTCTCCCGAAGTCCCGTTGGAACAGCTAGAAATGCCCAAATCCTCGTGTGTGTGCGTTGGCAATTCTAGTCGGCTCGAGCCGGGACGTTGTATGTAGTTGTGCGTTCGCTGCCCACTTGGAAGCTCATCGCCAAATGGTTTTAAAAAGGATGTCATTTTAAAGTAAGGAAAATCGGTGCGGCTGTCTTCGATTTGTTCCGGGTAAATGATTGACCCGTTGACCACGAGGTGATCTTCAAAAATCTTCACCGGATGATCGAGACCCGTCACGCTAAATGCAAGTTTGACTCTGCCGGCCGAGGAAGACGTCGCGGTATTCTCATGTGATATCCATTTGGAGTGCGGCTCCGGCAAACCGTCAGGCCGGAACGCCTCCTCTGGAAGGTTGGCCCCTCGGAGACTGGCACTCCCGGTTTCTGTGCTCTCAAACTTAACGCCTGTCAGGTCTGCTCCTGAAAAATCAGCGTTCCAAAGGTCCGAACTGATAAAACGGGCGCGATAAAGATTGGCACCACAGAACCTGGCGTTCCGAAGCGAGGACCCTGAAAAAATCGAGTTCTCGAGCTGTGCGCCACTGAAGTCTGTCTGGTTCAGTGCACAATTATCAAAATGGGCGCTTCTGAGGGCGCAACCTGCAAAGCGCCTTCCCGACAGATCCTCTTTTGTAAGTTGAACCTCACTGAAATCCAGCCCACCTGTCGGGACGCCATCCCGAATGAGGGTTAGGAGGGCATCTGCAATAATTGAAGGGTGACTTTCTTCATCACGCGCGGTGTCAAGCCTTACGATGTGCGCGGTCGCGCTCCGGGAAGCTGTGTAAATTTTCAGTTCAAACATTTTCAAAAACTCAGTCCGGTGATGATATGTCGAAATCTGGTGCTGAAGCGTCC
>NW_003803925.1:0-1010 GCF_000255335.2 Galendromus occidentalis
CAATGACGTCGTTCGAGTTTGTTTTCGCGTCGGCGTGGCCACAGCTTGAGCGCCACCGCGCGGAAATTCAAAGCAGCGAGAAGCGAAGTTGATCGGCCCGCCTTTTTTCGGGATTCCATGGAAAATCTCGAGAACCCGACGCTTTGCCTGTCCGAATCGGGTGACCAGGGGGTGCAATCGAAAGCTCTTGGCTTCAGCTTTCAGATTCCGGGCTCGAAAACGGGCTCCTGGCGCTAGTTTAGGAGTAATCGGGCGAAAAAGGGGCGAACC
The DNA here is from genome assembly GCF_000255335.2 of Galendromus occidentalis. Classification (NCBI taxonomy): domain Eukaryota; kingdom Metazoa; phylum Arthropoda; class Arachnida; order Mesostigmata; family Phytoseiidae; genus Galendromus; species Galendromus occidentalis. The sequence continues at coordinate 271 of NW_003803925.1, forward strand.
GGGGAAATTCCGGAAAAAAAACGGATTTTTGCCGGGGAAAATAATAATTTTTTTCAACAAAAAGGTACACTTCGATTTTCCTGATATGATTTCTAATGGATGGGGGACACTCGGGACGTTTATCTGACAAAGTATCAAAGCGGCGTCTCGTGTGGAAGTATGGAAGCGAAGCTTCTGTTGGGAGAGTAAGATAGGAGGCGCGTAGCGCGAGATGACGTGCATGCATACATAAACATTCATTCTCGCGAGGTCCGAGTAGGGCCGAGGTCGTGTCAGACAGAACGGAATAAATGAGTGACAGGAACGAGACACAGTCAATTAAAACCCAGACAAGTTCCCTACAGTTAGCAGCGGTGGGATTCAGATCGAGTCTCGGTGGAGAAACTGATTGTGAGTGCAGTGAAGTTTCGGTCGAGACAGCGACGCCGGAAAAGGCGCCACGAGGAAGGATGTCCAAGAGCGAGCACTCAATTCAGGAGCAGTCCGAGGAGGATGAATCTATGGCGCAAATGGCCAAACTAATGATGAAGTATATGATGAAGGAAATGATGAAAGAAGCTAAGATGGATTCGGCGTCGATCGGAACGACGGGGGAGGTCAGGTCGGTGGAACGAGTCTCGTTTTCCTCGAAGACTGTGGACAGGTTTGCGGGAGCGAGAGGAATGGAAGCGGAGCTGTGGCTGAACCAGCTGGAAGTGGCTAACGATACTGGCAATTGGTCCGAGCAATTTTTGAAGGGC
>NW_003803926.1:0-34695 GCF_000255335.2 Galendromus occidentalis
CCCCGCTTTCCCGTTTCCCCGCTTCCCGTTTCCCCGCTTTCCCGTTTCCCCGCTTTCCCGTTTCCCCACTTCCCCGTTTTCCCACTTTCCCCTTTCCCCGCTTTCCCGTTTCCCACTTTCCCGTTTTCCCACTTTCCCGTTTTCCCACTTTCCCGTTTCCCCACTTCCCGTTTCCCCACTCTCCCGTACACTCGCTTTTAGTCCATATGTTCTCCGGAAAATCTACACCCTTCAAGGCTACAGCAATTTTCAGCGAGATTCATTAGTAGAGAGACAGAGGCCAATGATGACGGCAACCCCCGATAGTCTTCTTGGGAGCTCCCGAGAATCCACCTTCTCATGGCGATCGGTCCAGCCGATAAGAAATCCTGAGAATTCCCGTCTTTCCCTTGATAAAATCTTTGATTCTCGGCAAGAGGACCACTCAAAGAATTTTTTTAAGGTAGAAGGACTCATCGCATCGGGGAACTGACCCCCCTATAATCACCGCTTGTTCCCCCAGAACACGCTCCTAAATTTTCACGACGATCGGTTCAGCTGTTTTAGAGTCTAAAGGGGACATACAGACAGATTTATAGATTATGTGAAGAAATCACGAAAATTCAGGACAACTCTGGAAACTCCCGCCGAACGATTTCCGCTGAGGGACCCGGTACTCAATTTGCAAGGAAAAAGAGCTCATCCTCATCATACGGGCACGACGACCCCCTCATCGCTTTTCTACAACTCCCGAGAACCCACCCTTGAATTTTCAACGGCGATCGGTTCAGGCGTTTGTGAATTTTGCGAATTTCGGATTTTTCAATTTTTTCCGAGATTTCGTATTTTCAAGGGAAAAGTACTCAAATAATTTTTTAAGGTAGAACGACTCATCGCATCGGAGAACTGACCCCCCTATTAACCACCGTCTGGATCGCCCAGAACACGCTCCTAAATTTTTTGTAGGTAGAACGACTCATCGCATCGGAGAACTGACCCCCCTATAACCACCGCTGGATCGCCCAGAACACGCTCCTAAATTTTCACGACGATCGGTTAAGCCGTTTTCGAGTCTATAGGTGACACCAGACAAACAGACAGACAGACAGACAGACAGACAGACAAACAAACAGACATACGTTTTTATATATATAGATGTTCTCCTGAAAATCTTTACCCTTCACGGCTACAGCAATTTTCGGCGAGATTCATTAGTAGAAAGACAGAGGCCAATGATGACGTCAATTCTCGATAGCCTTCTTGGGAGCTCCCTGGCGATCGGTCCAGCCGATGAGAAATCCTGAGAATTCCCGTCTTTCCCTTGATGAAATCTTTGATTCTCGGTGAGAGGACCACTAAAATTCTTTTTTTATGGTGGGAGGACCCATCACATGAGAACGACGACCCTCAGATGACCTTCCTGAAGCTCCCGGGAACCCACCCCTGAATTTTTGCGGCGATCGGTTCAGGCGTTTGTGAATTTTGCGAATTTCGGATTTTTCAATTTTTTTCCGAGATTTCGTATTTTCGTGGGTAAAACACTCAAATAATTTTTTTAAGGTAGAAGGACTCATCGCATCGAAGAACTGACCCCCCTATAACCACCGGGGGATCGCCCAGAACACGCTCCTAAATTTTCACGACGATCGGTTCAGCCGTTTTCGAGTCTATAGGTGACACCAGACAGACAGACAGACAAACAAACAGACATACGTTTTTATATATATAGATATATACATATATAGATATAGATAGATCCGGAGTTCATTGCTCGCCCACGGTCATTGTTGCAGCTAGCAGGGAATAACCTCGCGCTTGCCCAGGAGAAGCTGACGAGCAGTGTTTCAATCCGATCGAGCGAGGTATCGCTGCGACTCACTCATCAAACGAGCCGGACCAGAGAAGCTCATACGATCGGTGTACGTCTTCTCTAGCCATGCCTCATCGAAGTGGCGAAATGCTTGTTTAGTGAGCGACAAGTCAGAGAGATTGGGGCCATCGCTCTCTCTGACAGCACGGTGAGCAGGCGTATCGCTGACATTAGCTCCTGGCCTGAGCGTCAAACTTGCAATGAGCTCAGGTCGAGTCCTGGGTGGGCGCTCCAGGTCGACGAAAGCACAGATAAGGCAGGAGAAGCGACTCAATTAGTTTTTGGGCGTTTTGTACACAACTCCGATGCGAAGGAGGAGCTCTTACTGTGCAGAGCATTGCCGAGTCATACTACTGGAGAGGCCATTTCCACTTTGATACAGCGATATTTCGACGAGAAAGATTTGAATAGGACGAATTGCGGCGATATATGCACAGATGGAGCTGCTGAAATGACAGGGAAAGAAAAAGGCTCCGTTAGCTGGGTCAAAGAAATCTCCCCCGGAACTACAGCTAGCCACTGCATGATTCATCAAGAGGCATTGGCAGTCAATCGGATTCCGGAAATGCTCCGAATCGTTCTGGAAGACTCCGTCAAAGTGGTGAACTACATCAAATCATGACTCTTGCAGAGCAGAATCTCCAGGATTCCATGCCAGGATCTGGGGAGTGTACACAGTTCACTATTGCTGCACACTGAGGTGCGCTGGTTGTCACGAGGCCACGTCCTCAACAGGCTGTTCGAGCTGCGGAAGGAGGTTATGACGTTCGGTCTGAGCAGCCAATCCGACTCATTCCTCAAACTTCGCGATAACCAATGGCTCCAACAACTAGCGTACATTGCAGGCATTTTTCAAAAGCTGAATGAGCTCAACGCATCGCTTCCAGAGAAAGATATAAATGTTGTAGAGCCGTCAGAGTCCGGCGGCCGACTCACAAAGACCTATCCCCACTTCCTCCGTTTACTCTTCCCCTTTCATGTCTGTGATCCGGGACAAATTCGAAAAAAAAGCAATCCGATTTCACCTGTCCTCTAGCTCTAGAGTGCTTGTGTTCAATACTCCTCCACCTAATTCCCAGTATCTGTGCCTCCGGAGCTGTACCACCCCCGGCCCCGGTCCTCGGTCTCCCCTACCGTCTGGGTCCTCAGAGTTCCCGTTACAACAAATGTGTTTGTCGCCGCGGAGAAGATCCGTGCAATGAGAACTAAGGTCGAGCTCTGGGCAGAACTCCTTCATGAGCCGCGCCGTTTGGATTTTTTCGGAACTCTCCAGGGATCTTTGGACGAAGAGGATCGTCAGCTTGATGGAGGCGTGAGAAGTACAATCATCCACCAGTTGACTACGCTACGTAAGAACATCGAGAATTACTTCTTATCGCAATCGATTGCGGAGCAGGAATCACACGGTTGGGTGAGGAACCCATTCCGCGAAACATGCCAGCATGCGCTTAATGGGCTCCAGAGGGACCAGCTCGTTGACGTTCAGCACAGCTCATACATATCTCGAAGAAATGTTCAGAGTTGGAATGCTGCCGGAGTTCTGAGCAGGTCGGTTGGAGGATTTTCCTGAGGTAGCGAAGAGCGCCCTGCGGGTCGTCGTACCCTTTGTCAGCACCTACCGGTGCGAAGCAGGCTTTCCGGTTCACGCTTCGATCAAGACAAAGCATCGGAACCGCCTCGATGCGGGAGATGACGCGCAAGTCAAACTCTCAGATCGAACCCCAGACTTCTCAATAATTTCTCAATCCGTGCGGCACCAAACGTCGCATTGTTTACTTCTAGTTCTTGTGATCTTCAACGAGCGAACACTCATAGGAGGAATTGTGTATCCGTCTCTCCGCTACCTCGATGATGTGTACAACGCTGTAGGGACGGGCTAGTTCTTTCAGTTTTTGCCGGAGCGATCCTTTAGTTGTCAAGGAGGACTCCTAAGCGGGGGGCAAGAAGTCTGTTGGGGAAGTCGTAGTCATTATTTGATACTCGCGGGTCATTCGATCTCCTCCATGAAGGCCCGATAAAGTTCGCTAAAAAATATATTCGGATATAACCTCGTTATTCCACTAGTGACTTGTCATTTTCTTGTGGTCTCGATTCTCGACGCGCAGAACTTCTCAGGCAACTCATACTCTAACAAAGTCTAAAGCAAGATTGACGGTTTTGTTATGTTGCAACGTTAAAGAATGTAGCCTGCCAGTACCGCGGAATTGAAAAGGCATGGATGACTCCGACGCTTCCCAGTGAATGGTTGCTAGCATCCGACCGAGACATGACGCGGGAAAACCGACGGATCCTTCTTCATGTCGATAATTCGGCCCATGATTGCATCAGCCAGGACTGAGATGACGACGACGACGCTCAGCTCTACGAAGAATTGACAGACTCTCTTATCTTGGCGCAAGTCACCGATACAGTGACATCAGATCCCTATGCGAGTGATAGTGAGAAGCTACCAGATGATCTCGGAGAAGGAAAAATAGCTGCAGGGAAAGCTTCCGAAGCCCTGCAGTTGGTCAAGCGCTTCATGGCATCTATCGGGGCTGTCTTTCTGGGATACGGCAAGTGAAGACCTCGGTAACATCGAACCAACTGGTGACACCTCTAGTTTATTTCACACTCTCAATAACCGCCACAGCCGAACGCTCGTCGCTGTGCGACCGTTCTCTTCGACTGCTTCTCGCACACCGTGAGCCTCGCACATCTGAACATCCGTCTCAGACCTCAATCGTCAAACGTCCATCCACATCACACTTTGATCACGACATTCGGTCACGCTGCCTAAGCTGACTCCTGACAGCTTCTCCACCTCTAACGACCGCCGTCTAAGGACAAGTTCCTGACAGCATCTTCACCTCGCAACGACGTCCTGCTCGTCGGACATAACGGATTCCGCCTCAACACTTTCGCGAGACAAAAATAGCAAAACGGATGACCACTTTTTGTCGTTTGTGGATCATCCGGCACGTCTTCTTCGGTCCAGCCGGCTGGGTACTGCAGACCCGCCATTTTCACCTATACTGACTGTTCTTCCGCCGCCATCGCGCGTTCACTCCATACACGCCTTGCCGTCATAGCCGGCGTTTCACCCTCTCGGGGTTGAACTACCAGCTCTGGTTGTTCTACCGGCCGTCTGTTTTCGGCTCCACCAATAAGACGGTCTCCCCAGAGAAACGGGTCATCATCGTCGTCGTCACCGCTGGACTCCTCTTGATTGTTTACCATCATTATCTGATTTTCTTCCCGGCCGTCCTCGTCTTGCTCCTCCCGAACCTCTCGAACTTCCTGAACTTCTCGAACCTCCTGAACCTCTCGAACTTCTCGAACCACCGGAACCACCGGAACCACCGGCGGCATGTCTCTTGGGCTGGAACAAGCCATTCTCAAATGTCCCGTTCCGCCACACCGGAAACACACTCTTGCTGGACAATCTCTTTCGAAATGTCCCACCATATTACACCCTCGGCACGTCCTTCTTCTTGCACAGCGATATGGCGACCCTGTCTCATGCCGATTATCCAGGCAGTCCGCGACTCCCGACGAGGTCCGTCAACTGGGATTCGAAGGTGTCCTCCGCCGGAGACCAAGCGATGCCGAGGACCTTCAGAAGGCCCGTTTTTGCCCTTCCCGGGGCTGACTGCGTGGTTACCGGAAGCCCCTGCAGATGCTCCAGGACAGTGGCGGAGATGGATTTCCACTTGCCGAGGGTCATGCTGGCCGCGCGCATCTACGGAAGTAGGAGGTCGATGATTCGGGTCGCTTCCAACACGGAGCCGAAGCTTCGCAGCATGTCGTCGAAGTAAAACGATGCACCCAGGTCCAGCGCACTCGCTGGATCCACTCGCTTGAAGTGTTCACGGAGCAAAGCTGCCAGCAAGAATCCGCTCGGGGTGGCACCCCACGTGACCCTCCGCAGCTGGAAGCATCGCGGTTGCGCATCGCCGGGTCCCTGCCACAAATAGCGGAAAAACGAGCGGTCCCGCTCCGCCAGTCCGATTGTCCTGTACTCGTGGCTGACATCGGCAGAAAGCGCGACCGGGCGTAGGCGGAAATCGATGACTAGCTTGAGGATATCTGGATTCAAGTTCGGTCCGGCATACAACAATAATTGATAATCACAGCTTGAGGAACCTGTGATTATCAATTATATTATTATAATTGACTCAAGTCATAATCATAGTCATAGTTAGAGCTCGGAAGTTCAGGCATTTTGCCATGAATGTCTGCGCCTGCCTTTTTCGGCTCTTCCAGGGGTTCTCGCCTAAAACGGCTTTTTAGTGCCAGAAATGATTTTTTCGGTATTTTCGGGGTCCGATTTCGGGGAAAGGAATAGCCCCGATAGCATTCTAATAGAGATGGGGGACAGGGAATTCGGAAAATGCGCGTTAGACGGCAATCAGTTCTGCGCACGCGTAGACGTCACGAGAACACAGGTGCGAGCGCGGCTCTTCGAAGTTGACCCTTCCACGATCCCTTCTAGGTTAAGTTCGCGTGGGGCGAAGCTCTTGTAGAAAAAACGAAAATCGGTGGAGTTCATGAAGAGCATCCTTGAGCAGCGAAGACCGAATAGTGCCTCGGAATGCCGGAAGAGAAAGCGACTCCCGGGAGCAGACTGAATCTCTATGGGAGGTTTTTCGGCGGTGACATATTGACAACCGATGGAAGCGTCTTATTCTGTAAGATAAGCGAGGAGAACGTTAATGGCGATAAGAAATATTTCGTGCGTCAACACATCAACAGCGCCTCTCTCATTAAGCGTACGACTCGTGACAAAAGAGCAGGTCTCACTCCTCCCGAGCTTCATGACCAAGCCACAGAAAGGGAGTGAGTTCAAAATGGATCTTTGTGGGACGCTGGTCAAAGCTGATATTCCGTTTTATGCGATCCAGAATCCCTGCTTTCGACGCTTCATCGAGAAGTGGTCGGAACAGTATTCCCCCCATGAGTCTGCATTGAGAAAAACGTATCTGACGGAAGTGTACGATGGAACGATACGGATGATTCGAGCCTCAATCGGCGAAGGCAAGATTTGGGTCTCAGTCGATGGGACAACGACTCGAGGGGTCTTTTCGTGGTCAACACCGTGGTCGGTGAACTGAGTGCGTCTGAGCCATCGACTGCGCATCTTCTAGGGTCAGAAGTCGTTGAGCGAACGAATCACGCCACGATAGCCAAAGCGTTGTGCAACTCGCTGAGCATACTCTGGCCTGACGGTATAAAGCATGAGCGCGTCGTACTTTTCGTGACAGACGGGGCAATATGCATGAAAAAAAGCCGCAGATGGATTGGAAGTTCTCTTTCCCAACATGGTGTTTGTCACATGTCTTGCTCATGGCATTCATCGTGTCTGTGAGGAAATCCGGAAACTTTCCACGGAGACTGATTCCTCAATTGCAAGCGTGAAGAAGTGCTTCCTGAAAGCACCTTCCAGGATTCAGAAATTCAGGGATCCCGCCTCGAATTTACCGCTTCCTCCCGGTCCCGTCGTCACCCGTTGGGGTACATGGCTCGGAGCCGCATCCTACCTTGCGGCAATTTACGACGAAATAAAGGAAATTGTGAACAGCTTCGAAAAAGTAGAAGCTCTTTTTATCTTCAAGAGTCAGGAGATGCTGCGGAACCCTGCTCTGAAGAATCAGCTCTGTTCGTTTCTGCCAATTATCGAATAATTCCCGATGGCATCAGAAGATTATAGTGCACGGCACAGTCGCTTGAAACCAAATGTGGTATAGTGGAAAACATAGGGTTTGTCTAGAGAAGGCGACTGGACCGGAAGCAGGTCTCATCAAAGCAAGGTTCGAGACCGTCCTGAATGGAAATCAAGGGTATAGCACACTCAGAGATATACTGTTCGCTCTTCGTGATGACGGAGAAGTGATGGCTTTAGGAAACCTCGATTTGCCAGACCTTGCGTTGCATCGATACGACCCAATGGTAAGCGTCGACGAGGAACGCTCGTTTTCACGATACAGGATGCAGCTATCGGACCGACGTCAACCTTCCATGCCTGAGAACGCGATGTATCATATAGTTTCTTTGTGTAACAATACTGACGTATAGCTTTATACTAGCGTACAGATTTCATCGCCCATCTTGCCTTTCTTTCCAATCCATTGAGCCTTTTCAGGCCATTTTAGATGCCTTCTTGCCTGCCTTCTCCGAGATTTTCAGTGCCTGAACTTCCGAGCTCTAGCGATTAGTAATCCGTCCCGGGCCATCGATGAAAACACAGTCATCTTCCCTATCGTACCTGTTATTGCACAGCCAACCGTCATCTGATCGGATGCAGGAATGGACCAGCATTGAAATGGTCTTCCCACGTATAGAAGGACAAGCGGAGGAGGTCCTAGCCGGATTGACTAATTTCGTACCATTGGTCGGAGCCGGCCTGGGTGGGGGTGAGTGATCCACCATCCATCCCAGGTTCCAAAACGTCATGGGGGGCGTCGATGGGGAAAACGGGCGATACTCGCTGGCTGTTTTCTTGATCCGGAATACTCTCGAATATCAGGAAGACACCAAGACCGGCTGAAAGAGAAACGAAATAAATGAGTGACAGGTAAGGGATACTATGGAGATGGACTCCATAGCTAGGGATGACATATTCAGGAAAGTCACGGAGAAAATCATACTCACAGAGAATAAGGAGAGTGAATACGAGTATGATCAATGCGGTTCTAGAGCTTGATGTCCGGTTCCTCGTCGACTGCTCTCATGATGACGCCCCGTAGATTCTTGTAGGAAGGGTCCGAGAGATGCAGTAGCATAATAAAGATGTTGAAATTGTCCAAGGTGAGCTTGATGAACTCGAAGTCGTCACCGTAAAGCTTCGTCGAGTTGACGATTTCCTCGACGAGCTTACCTGGTGCGTGACGTACTGACAACGTGTCATGCCGGCGACGAAATAGGGACTTCGATTCACCGAACGTCGACTTGAGTTCTGCGACTAGCTCGGTGTATGTCTTATCTTCGGGATGTGCAGGTGACGTTCGGCCTCGTAGTTGGCTGTCCTCCTTCGGCCCCAAGGCTTTCAGGAGGAGCTGAAGACGCTCCTCGTCGGAGTCGCAATGAGAATCGAGATGATTCTGTTGGAGTTATTGTTGAGCTGCCCTCGGATGACCAAGCATTTCCGCTCTCTACATAAATAAAGTCTCGAGATAGTATTTTTACTCTCTCAGAAGAATGAAGCAGCAACTGCTATCTCTCTATTGAGATTACAACGGGTTATGGGCCCAGGGCGTTTCGGAATAGAGAGAAAGTCAAATAGAGACTGAGCAGTTGGCCGAAAGATGGATCTAGCTAAGCATGTGAAGCCGCTGGCAGGTGAAACAGACTGGCCCTTATGGAAGCGGGAGATTCGAGACTTGCTAGATTACCATGAAGGGGCATCGGATGTCATCGATAAGAAGTTAGTCAGACCCGAGGCTCCACAAGCTGGTGCTACGGAAGATCAGTTGAAGGCATTCACCGCAAAGAGAGACCTATATCGTAAAGCGAATAGTTATGCGAAGTCTATCATCTCGAGTGCTGTCACAGACAGTGTTTATCAGAAGATCATGGGTAGAGAGACAGCGGCCGACGCATGGGAAGCGCTGAAGAAACTATTCGAAGCTTCCTCGGAGGATCAATTATTCAAGATTTGCATGGATTGTTTATGGAGCTCAACAATGGACTACGAGCCAAGCGAGAGAATCAGCTACCAGAGATGCTCCTGATGTGCAGTCTTACAGATTTTCCCCACAAACTTCGAGAATTTCCGGTCCAGTTTGATGTTGTTGTCGAGGGACACAGAGAAAAGTTTCGAAGAACTTGTATCTCAGTTATGCATGTACGAACGGAATTTTAAGAATGTTCCGGGAACGGATAGGCGTGAAGCCTCAGAACTGAAGGGAGCGAAATTCGTCCGAAGAAGAAAGAATGGCTCCTGTAGTTATTGCAAGAAAAAGGGTTCATTGGATCAGAGATTGCCGCAAATGGATTGCTGATGGGGAACCTAGCAAAACTGTCAATGAGTTAGAAAGGGGCAATAAGGCTCTGGCAATATCGCGGCTAGCACTGATCATCGCTTGTCTCAGCAGAAACCAGGCTGCTTCTTGAGTAGTCATTTCGATTGAGTCTAGCATTTGAATACTGACTCTTCGGAGTAGTAAAACACGAGAGAAGGACTCACAAAGACTGGTCATTCGCTCGATGCAAGACCTCGTCCGCGTAAGGGATACACTGCTATCTGAAGGATCAATACAGAGAGACAGTCCATCAGCGCAGATCACCCACGAACGGAAACAAACCACCAGGAGACGCAACCGGCCCGATAAGGATTATCAAGCTGTCCATCGTAGATAATCGCCGATTGGGAAGCAATATCAATTACCTGATTAATTGTAGCTTTTTCTAGCTCAAATGTGATACCGAGTACCCAACCAATTTCGAAACGAGCTCTCATACTGTCGATGTCAAGGAGGTGTGGAGGGAAATTACGGTGTGTATGTTGAACATACGGAGCTTGAGGAAAAATTTTAACGAATTCATTGCACATCTGAAGAATGGGGGAATCAATCCAGACGTCATCGTCCTCACGGAGATTTGGATCTACGAACACGAGACGAACATCTATAACATTGAGGGCTTCGCTGCATACTTCAAATGCCAACAGTCTAACATTGCAGGAGGAGTGGCTATCTTCGTCAAGAACACACTGGACAGCTCGCTCGTCTACGATCACAATTCCAATGCGGATGCATGTGTCGTTCGACTTCGCGTGGGCAATCGGAGCATAGATATAGCGGGAGGTTACAGATCACCCAGTCCGGCCTTCTCAAACACTCGAAGCTTCGTAACCTGCGATCTAGAGAAGATACTCGCTATGACGAACTCGGGGTCGGACTGTCTGTGGTTAGCGGACGTGAATTTGGATCTCGCAGACCGATCAGGATGCGTTGTGGATTACAGCAACAGACTCTCAGCGCTGGGTTTCGAAAGCCTTAATTCCAGTCCCACCAGATTCGGTGGTAGCTCCTGCTCGACCATCGATCACGTATACATCAGAAAGAGATGGGCAGAGGTTGTCGCAGTCTATACGCGAGATACCGGAGGAATCTCGGACCATCGTATGATCGTCTGCTCTTTTAGGTTCTCGGCGAGAGACATCACAGCCGGCACGAGGACTTTCACGGACTGGAACCGATTCCACTCAGAATTCACTGATATCTCCAAGCGAGAGTTTTTCGAAATCTCTGACCCGGATGAGGCGATCGGATGGCTACTCCGAAACATGGAAAAGTGTAGAGAAAACTCTTCGCGAACAATGAGGATAAAACGCAGGGACAGTCCAATCAAACCATGGATCTCGAAGGAACTCCTGAAAGAAATCCAATTGAAGGAGTCCCTGTGGAAAGAATTATCCAAATACCCCAACAATGTAATACTCAAAGATCGATACAAGAGATTTAGAAACAAGATTCAGCAGTCACTCCGAGATGCCGAAGACAACTATCTGCGAAGAAAAATCTCGTCGTCTGGTAACCCGAAGACCGCATGGAAGATGATCAATGAGCACTTCAGAGGTAGACGGGCGATCAAAAGACTACCGAGCTACCTAACTGACAGACTGACTCCATTGCCACAGCTCACAGATGCGAATCGGTTTTTCGCGAATCTGGGCAGGCGAGTCGGCGAATCTGTAGACGGGACAGATCGGACAGAGGACCTGCCCATGTATGCTTTGAGCGAAGTATGCTCTAGGTTTGAGTCTCCAGACTTATCTGAGGTTGTTGAGGTGATCAAGACGCTCGGGCCCGGCAAGGCCCCGGGACCGGACGGCTTCACAGCGCAAACCATCAAGAAAAATATTGACAGCCTGGCACCAATGATTCAGCATCTCGTGGGGCTCATTTTCGCATCCGGGAAGTTTCCCCGCACCCTGAAGGAAGCCACCGTGATACTCATACACAAGAAAGGAGACACCGAATCCCTCAGTAACTATAGACCAATTTCACTCCTGAGCGTTTTCGCGAAAATCATTGAGAAGATCATCGGCCGAAGACTGTCGCAGCTATTGGAAACGAACAACATCCTATCAGACCGACAGTTTGGATTCAGGAAACGGAGGAGCACTCAGGATGCGATTCTACAGATCCAGGGATTTGCGTTGGATGCAATCGAAAACGGTCGAATCCCCTTGGCGGTGTTCCTTGACTACTCCTCGGCCTTTGACAGCGTGCCTCATGACAGGCTTATATTCAAGCTTGGTCGAGCTGGAGCTAGGGGCGACGCGCTTCGGCTTATGTCCTCGTAATCTAACGGAAAGAAGGCAGAGACTTCGCTGTGGCGACCGCATCTCGGAAGATGTGATAGTTAGTCGCGGCGTCCCACAAGGTGGCTCCCTTTCCGCCTCACTCTTCGCGCTTTACATCAACGACCTACTACTCCTCGAGGACGATCTGGTCAAATTTGTGGGATATGCCGACGATACATCATTACTATTCAGCTTCAGTACATCAATTGACATAGGCCTTATCGAGAACACCCTGAGAAAGGTCTACAATTGGTCCTGCACGAATGGACTGAAGCTCAACACTGCGAAGTCCCCTTATATGATCTTCGGAGGTGCTCAGATACATTTGCGACCCCACCTGAGGGTCCATGCTAATTCCTGCAGAGATCCGTTGTTATGTCGGTGTGAGAGAATGCCGTATGTGACCTCAACGAAATACCTTGGAGTCATTCTAGACGACAGGCTCACTTGGAGAGCGCATCTCGATACGCTCCTCACCCGTCTAAGGGCAGCAGCATGCTCCATCGGCAAAGTACGTCGTTCTTGCTCGCTCCCCACGGCTGCTGCCATATACAAGGCACTGTTCGAATCACACATCAGGTACGCCATCCTCGTATACTGCGGCGCTTTTCGGACGACTTTCGCCCCTCGCGTCCGTGGAGAGCCCCTCGCGAAACACTTCGAGACCTCCGGAATCCTGCCGCTCAGTAAGGTCTATCTCACCTGCCTGCTGTCTGAATGTCTCGTCCGGAACAGATCGACCACGACCTCCATGATAGCAGATCTTACTCCAACCCATCCCTACAGCACTCGGAGCCGCTCGTTGATCAGACCCCCATCGCTGAGACTGGTCAGGTCTGAAAAATTCTATCTCAACCGCTTCGCGAAGCTGTACAACAGGCTGGATGACAGTCTCAAAAACGCGACAAACAGAGCCCTCGTGAGAAAACTGATCAGATCCTTCATTTCTGACCTCCCCGAGTCTGAGTTCGAGTTCTAATTACCTGAATGTTCTCTCACCGCCGCTACCGCCATGCAGACTCACTCTTACTCGCGCCCAAAACAATGTACTACCCCTGCTGTAACTTTTCTCAGAGCCAACTACCATGCCTCTGGCCTCAATGCGCACCCCTCCCTCTACCCTCCCAGAAGTTTTGTCGATTCTTGCCTCATCCACATACAGGGCATGCCCTCGTGGAATTCTTATCAATTTCGTCATTGTCTTAAAGGAATAAAGGTGCATTTAAAAAAAAAAAAAAAAAAAAAGTAAACCTATTGAAATGCTCATCGGGATGTTCGTTCTGCAAATCTATCATTCTGCGATGCAGATCAGACATTCCTCGGTTGCTTTCATTGATAAAGTCAACTACATAAGGAGCGCAACTATACTCGTCCAGGATACAGTAAAAGCTCCTTATAACGACCCCCATAACAACGAATTTCTCGGTGCAACGGACAAGGAATTTTTCCTCCTTTGGCCAGCCCGCCATAGGGATAGTGTTGAGCGGCATCCGTTACAGCGAAAACTCGGTACAACGAACCAGTTTCGTTGGTCCCTTCGTGTTCGTAGTAACGAGCTTTTACTGTAAATTGTAAATCCATGTTGGACTTCAAAGTATTCGCCGTCCAAGCTTTAAACATGTTTGTCCAAATATCTTTCGTGTTTCTTTTGAAGAGAACAATCGGACCTTCGATAGATGCCCGGATCATGTTAAGATAGACTTCGTATGAGATGCTCGTATCTCTCAAGAAATCATCGATGGTATCGAATGATTTCTTTTTGAGTACCTCTTTCATTCCTTGAATCATCGTAAAGAATTTTTCCTATTGTTATCATCTTTAGCTAAGGGCAGTAAAATGTATGATTTGTAGCTGGGCCAGACCGGTACATATATTAAAGCGACATTTGACGGATTGAGATGGAGTACTGTTTTTGAAACAGGGAAAGGTATGATTGTGAATTTGTGAGGATGCATATTTTTGATTCTCGATATCTTGACGAATATCAACCGAGCACAATTTCTCTATCAATGCCATTGTCTCGGGCATATGCTCGGATATTGACTCTTTCGGATCATTTTGCAACGACAAGAGAATATGCACATGAGGGCTCCCTCTGAGTTGAAACTCGATCCGCATAAAATGGTCAATTACTGAATAAATACCAAACGGACTGTGTGATTTGGACTGGAGTATTTGCATGATCACTGACACCACTCTCCAAAGGTACGCGCAGCAAGTCCCTGAATCTTCGCTGACAAAATTGGCTCGGAAAGATGCGGAGTACTGAGTCAGTAAATCACCCTCAGAAACAAGTTTTCCGGTTTTAATCCTTGGCAAAGTGGCGAGCAAATGAGGCCAACTCATCCCATTGGTACTCATGGTCAGGAACATTGTTGGTTTTCCCAATTACCTCATCATAGCAAACAGATCTTTCTTTCCCATTATCCAGTGTTGGACTGAATTTGGAATGGATTTCAAATACGCAAAATTTTTCAGAACGCAATGTTCTAGAAAATCCTTATTCTCCAGCATTTCTCTGGTGTTTTTTGCAAATCACTGCTGAACTTATATGACGCGCGTAATTCATCATTAAGTCTCAGCCGCATGACTTTAGCTGCCTGATAGAGAATATGCTCAGGTGTGGCACTTCGTTTATCACGCCGACGAATCTCACTCAAGACGATCAGGAATGGTTTCACTCTAGTACCTTGTCTGAATCGTCGGTGCTGACCGTAATCGATGTCGGAGAATGCCAATTCTTCTCCATGCTCATCATAAACGATCGCAAGAGGAGTTTCTGATTGGCCTGGGGCTACGGTTAGATACTCGTCTTCGTTCCACATCAGTGATTGCTGCCGCGACATCAAGTAGTCGGAATCATTCCCGGACTCTATCGGCGCAATAGCTTGTTGCTTCTGGTAGCCTCTCAAATCAAAATTTTCCCAATCAATTTTGATTTTTTATAATTTGTACAATGGTGTGTTTTGCAAATATCCTAGCCAAGCTTTGAGATCATAATTATCTACCTGGCCTTCCAAGTTCGCCCTCACTGTTCTCACACAAACCTGTGGGTTTTTCGGAGAGTGAGCATCATCAAACTCCATCACCAAACCCTAAGGTCGCCATACCTTCAGTTCTGGGTTCTGGCCCTTCGTCCCTTTTCCCGTCTGATCGGTATTCGGATTCTGACGGAGCGCGTCTGTTGTTAGTAAACACTGTATCCCGTCCATGATAGAGCCCAGAGGATCGTAACGAAGCTCTACGCCGAAATTGATGACATCAAAGGAGTGGCTCTTAATCAGATCGTGAATGCGCGCTGTTGTGACTCGTCGAAGTGACATCCAAAAGCTGACCAGAAGGAGCGCTGGAAAAGCCCTGACCAAAAGAGATGTTTTCCTCAGGGACCGATCTTCACGTATCCTCATCGATTCCGTCTGATGGTGCTTTGTTACTCTAGAGCAGTGTTTGCCTACCTGGGTTCCGCGGAACCCTTGGGTTCCGTGGCGGATTGCGCGGAACCCCAAAGTCTACCTGCGGAACCCCTACGG
Organism: Galendromus occidentalis; assembly: GCF_000255335.2. Classification (NCBI taxonomy): domain Eukaryota; kingdom Metazoa; phylum Arthropoda; class Arachnida; order Mesostigmata; family Phytoseiidae; genus Galendromus; species Galendromus occidentalis. The sequence continues at coordinate 15,668 of NW_003803926.1, forward strand.
AACCCCCGCGGAACCCCTAGGGGTTCCGTCGAAGAAAAAGGTTGGGAACCACTGCTCTAGAGTCGCCGTACCGTTCCAAACCCTCATCAAGAAGCCTTACGACGCCTTAGAGCACCCCTTGGGCTACAGAGACACCGTTTGTCACGGATCCTCTACTGGCTAGTCAAGGAAAACGCGGGGCCATCCTCCACAGTCGCTGATGAGGGGATACGTGCACTAATGAGGGATTGGGGATAGGAGTTGCCTAACGTGATAGACACCTGCCGCGATGATTTCATCCGAGTGAGCGATTTTTATCTTTTTTCCCTCTCTCCCCTCTCCCTCACGCGACCGTCCCCGATGCGCGACACTTATTGTTGGACACTGTATACTGGAAATATATGTATGGATACGGGAATATGCACAGATTTGGGCCTTTTTTTACACCATACGACGACTCGTATGTGACACCGTTATTCCAGATATACAATAAACTTACATGAGTGCAATAGTATATACATAATAAACACACATGAGTATAATAAAATATACACAATAAACCTACATGAGTATGATAAAATATACACAAGAAACACACATGAGTATAATAAAATATACACAATGAACACACATGAGTATGATGAAATATACACAATAAACACACATGAGTATGATAAAATATACACAATCAACACACATGAGTATAATAAGATATACACAATACATACACATGGGTATGATAAAATATACTCAATAAACACACATGAGTATAATAAAATATAAGCGATAAACACATGAGTACAATAAAAGAGCAATAAATCTCTAATTCCTGAATCCAGAGCTGAATGATCTAGCTGACTCTCCACCCAATATTGACCAAACTTCGTTTCTCAATTCCTGAATTCTGATTCAGAGCTCGAATAAACTTCGTTATCCCCTTGTCTGACCTTGCTGAAAATGATCCAAGTGCGATATACGACGGGATACAGTGTAAAGTAACAACAGACGCGCTCTGTCGGAATACGAATACCGATCAGACGGAAAAAGTGACGCTGATTCTTTTCAGCCATCACACTTTCTCGCTTTCGACGTCTCCTTCCTGAGAAAACAGCAGAAACGTAGATTTTACGTCCCAAAATCTGACGTCAAACGTTGCTTAATCGAAATCGGTATTTTCGGGAGTATTGACCGTCTTCCTAGAGATGTTTGACCATCGGACTTTTCTTCGATAGAGGTTTTGTCTCTGAGAAAATTGACTCACAATTTTTTCCCGAATCCGACCCTCCTACCCGAACCCTAGAGCGTAATTCTACGCTAATAAACGTCTCAGTTGGAAACTGACTCTCGTAGCGTTAACATCGTGTCTTCTGATACTTTCTGGACTCAGCAGCTGGCGACGAAGATGGTCAAATCTTCACAACAGCCCTGATTCTACGAAACCGTGAACGATACGGGATAAAGATGGACTCGATCTCGAGTGATCTTCTTTTTTTTGAGGAATCGTCGAACTCGTGAAATCAATTATTAACGAACCGCAGAAGAATGTCTAGTCGACGAGTATAGAGTTCTGGAAGCTGAATCAAAAGTCAGGCGAGACCTTGCTTGAATTCGAGGACCGCTTAAGGAAAGCGTGTACGGATTGCAAGTGGTCTCCGGACGAGCTTCAGACTGATTTGATTGAGCAATTCATCGGCGGCATGAGCGACGGCAAGCTCACGAGAAGCTTGCTTCTTCAGTGTGCCGACAAAAAGAAGCTCTGTGGCGTAGTGGTTCTGACCGAGAACATCAGTCAAGCTCAGAAAGCATCCGATCCCATCCAGAAAAATGGAAACGGGAATTGAGGCATCTATGCTGTGCATAAAATATTCAATTATCAAAAGAGCTCCAGAAGACCGAAGCCGACACCTTCGAAACGAAACTCCGCAAAAACTGTACTGACTTCATGAAGAATTTGCATTTCTGGACCCTGACTGTGAGACCTGCTTGTTTCAATGTGTTGAAGGTCAAGATTCGTAGCTCTGGTCAGGAGTAGAAGAGCAGCCCGTTCAGGGATACACAGAGATGCGATCTCACGAGAGGCAGATACCACAGTGAATTTTATTCGAAATCTTAGGTCTTTTATATGTACCTAGGCAGGAGTCTAAGCTCCTCCTTACATGTCCTGATCCGTTCGTACATATACATAGGATAAGGCTACCCTGGTCTATCATAAGCAGCGTCCTAGAATACTATTGGGTGTACCCAGCATGTGGGATGCTAGCCCGATTTCGTACTACCTCAAGGGTATCATGCTAGAGTCGTAACCTCGGGGTGCAACCCCGGTGACTCACGTATTTTACTACTGCCACGGGTATATGGCCCCGTGGGTTGGTATGAGTCATAGTCCTAGTACGGAACGAGGACTAGTAGTTCCCAGTTCCTACCTGAACCTCAACACCTCCCCTAACTGCTAAGTCCGAGTGTCTTCAGGATGAGGGAGCAGTCAGGCTCCGGGTACAATTCACTTTCAGCATTCAGCCTCTGAGAGTATCGGAGCGATGAAACTTCCTCAAGAAATTGAATCGTCGCTCGCTGTTCAAACCCTGAATCCGTTTTTCGCATGTCCGATCGATATGCGACAAGTCCGGTTAGGTGCGCAGTAGGCCTGCACACGGCCGTTTCTCCAGCGCTCAGCGCCAGGGGGCAGTGCGGCAGACCTCCGCCGGAAAAAGAATTCCCATTAATTTTCCATTGAATTTCCATCGGAGAGACGGGAATCACGATCTCCGTGGATGAATATTATGGATACAGGGTTCTGCCTCCCCTCTCACAGAGAGTGGGAATCCTGTAGTGTTATTCTGAATTTTTCATGGCTGAACTGAGAGATCGAAATTCTGATGAGGTTAGGTTTCCGTTAGGTTTCAAGTCGTTGGAGTTCGTCGGAAGAACTGCGTCGTTCAGATCGTTCTTCGATTCTTCTTCGGGTCGTTCTTCGATTTGCCCTCCGGAGCTTCGTCAGCCAGAGTACCCCAATGATCCTCCGTTCCGGTCGGAGCACCTGCGGCATTAGTAGGAAGCGGAATATACGTTCTGGAAGCCGAAGACTACCATCGGAGAGCATGCCCGAAGTCAGCAGCACTCCAACATGGTCAGAGTGGGGGCTGGGGCTTCTCGGTCTTGATCGTGAATCGGGAAGACCGCCCCAGCCACGCCCCAGCGAACGCGAAGGCCAACGCCGACAGCTACGCGCGGCCCGAGAGGCCATAGATCGCTACGGGTACTCTTTAAGAAATGGCATGCAGCCGATGCATGTCGTGGAAGGGATCGACAGACAAGACTCGCAAAGGCGATCGGTTAGCAGATGGAGATTTTGGATGATTGTAGCTGCTTCAGTGATTGTGTGCAGTGGTATCATTTCTGCAGGTTAGTAAAGGATCATTAAGAAGCACACATTACATCTATGAAGGATGAGTTTCCAGGAAGACAACATATGTCTTCGGTCCGCAGGAGTTTGGGTCTCTCAGGAGGTCCATTTTGCACGTAACGCAAAATACTCGATGCAGTTTTCTGCCGTGACGACGACCAGTGTGTCTAGTCGCGTAGGAGCCAGCGTTCGAGGCACACCGGGGAAGGCGAGGGAGGCTCTGTCACTTGAATCATTGGCTTGCATCGTGGAGGAAGGGCGCCTCCATTGCTACTCCAAACTGCGGGGGCAGTGCATCCTGCTAGCGGAAGGGCGAGGAGTGAAACCCGACGAGGTTGATGCAACCCGTGGCGAGGGCGTCAAGATTGAAATTTGTGCGCGATATGAGAAATATATCGAAATCTGATGAATCATTCAGTATGTTTGTTTCGTCATAATAATATCTCGTTCCTCAAGTAGAGGGATCACCAACGTCTGGCTTCGGTTATTGGCATGTGTTTCAAGAAGTCCCCTCGAATCGATGTAAGGTTGGGCTGAATGGTAAGTTGTCCTCTGCGGGAATGCGTTTTTCGATTGGAACATAGAGTCTGATTAGCTCATTCACCTTTCCTTTGAGTCGATGTTCCGACTGTTGGAGACACGCCGTGGTTAACCTCTCATCTCGTAGCTTACTTCTCAAATCGAGTATTTTCTTTTGGGAATTTTCCAGCTCGTGCAGCGCTTTTCCACGACGCAGTTCCAGAGTGTCGGCCAGGTCCTCACTGATGAAGGCCGCCGCGATCACGAATTGTTCTTCAATCGCATTGAACACCCTCGCAGCCTGTTGACCTCGGGCCGAAGTGGGTGTAATTCCCAATTTGTCGAAGGTGCGGCGATCAGCGTTCGAGATGATCGAGTCAACTGGTCCATGATTGAGGAATTCCTTCTCCCCAGTTTTGATGACCTCGATCTCTGATGAGATCGGCGGCGATTGTAAGGCCGGCGAGTGAATTTCGGTGTTGGTGATCACCGTTGTTTCGATATCTGCGGGCCTTCCATCTGTTTCTGTTGATGGCTCAGTCGAACTATGGGGTTCTGGTGAGCGTGTGAGCTGGTGAGCATTAGCCATTCGTCGCTTTGTGGACAAGGCGTAGTTGTCACGAAGAGTGGCGGTTTGTCGTATTTGCCCTCAGTAGGGCCGGCACTTCGGCGTAGGACCTCGAAGTCCATGGTATCTTTCCAGTCTTCTTGCTCCTTTTCAATTATGTACTTAATTTTCACATCGGGTATATTTTTTTTAATGGGAAAACTCTTTATTTTGTGCAACAAAGGTATATCTTGAAACAGAACATGTGATCATCGTTCGTTGATCATGTCGACAACAAATCAACTCTCCACGCGAAGTGTTGCTTCAGTTCCTTCGATCGGGCAATCACATGTGGTCTCAGATTGAATCCTCTTCTCATCGGCATGGTCAGTAGTATGAAGAATTCATCGAACGACTCATCGCATTTCATAAGTTTCCTCAACGCCTTCAAATTCAAATCAGCCGCTTTCATGCGGTCATGTATATCCACAATCTCCAGAGTGCCCCTCTCGATGCCACACCTGTGCTCAACTCGGTGGAGAAATCGTTTCTGCATTCGTGAAATCTTCCCGATGCTGCCTTTGTCGATGGGATTCCAGACTGGGCTCGCGTATAGAAGGATCGGCAGAACATGCGAGGTGTAAAGCCTAAGATATGCCGAAGGACTCTTGAGAACGAAAGAGCGGAAAATCCAGGATGTGATAATCGATGCCCGTCGGACGACGTTTTCAATGTGGTCTCTGGAGTCCAATTTTACCGAGAACAGAACGCCTAGATCCCTCTGCGTCTGCATCGACCCAGCTCGACGGAGCCCAGAGTGTACCGGAATCTACGATCTCCCGTCCCGAAATGATCAACGAAGCATCTTTCCCCCGATCTGACTCGTCACTCACTGACACCACGAACTTGACGTCATCGGCAAATATATAGTACCGAATTGGAGGTTGTATCACGGTTTTCAGTCCGTCAATGAAGAACATGAAGAGGAGAGAGCCAAGGACCGTACCTTGAGGACAGCCCGTTGTAGCCATTGCACACCCAGAGAGGGCGTAACGAATCTTAACCCTGAAGCTCCTGTGGCGTAGGAACTCCGAGATCCATCTGACTATCTTCGGGCCCACTCCCTTGGCCGGGGGAACCGAGAGCAAAAGGTCGTGAGGCATTCTCGAACGCACTCTTGAAGTCAGTGTATATTGCATCGACTGGGCATTTCTTGTTTAATGCGCAAGCCACAAAATTCGAGTAGGAGAGCAAATTATCTGTTGTCGATCGGTTCTTCCGGTAGACGTGTTGCTGAGATGATATCAGATTTTGCCGTTCGGCATTCCCCAGCACCGCGTTGCAGATTATCTTCTCGAGTATCCTACAGCTCACTGAGGTCAATGAAACGGGTCGTTTGTTGTTGGGATCACTACGTTGGCCCTTTTTGTGTGGGGGGGCGATCCAAGCGGTTCTATAGAGCCGGGATACAACTCCCTCATTCATGGATTTTCGGTAAATCAAGCTCGAGGGTTGAGCGACGCCGAGTGCAGTCCTTTTGAAAAATCCAGCGGGTATCATCTCGGGACTGGTACTCCAAGTACACTTCGTCTCAGATATGGCGGGTAGAACTGCATCTTCCGATACATCCACGTCATCGACGAGTTCCACATTCGAAGGATATAGTACCGCTGTAGAAGAAGTACGCACATCTGAAGCCTCAAGGTAGGTTCGCTCAAACAGTTCGCAGAGGAGACCAGATTTGTCCTGATCACTGAAGACTTTGGATCCGTCAGGTCCAATCAACGTGGATAGCTCATCCTTCAATTTGAGCCTAGCCGACGCATAGCCGTAGAAACGTGTCGAATCGTTCGAGCTTACAATCGTGTTTTCCAGTATGCATCTCTGGCGGTGGAGCGCACGCTGAAGCCTCTTAGGCTCATCAGATCAAAGTCATCATCACAAGCGTTGATCCGCGTGAGAAGTCTTTTCATGTTCAATTCAACGGAGCCGTCGGCACAGTGCTTCCTCATGGGCACACACTTATCGATCACAGAGTGTAGTGTCGTGAGAAATACCTCGTGCATATGATCAACCGATTCGACTGATAGTCTGCGATCCCAGTCAATATTACATAGCTCCTCGGTGATGGACGAGTAGTCAGCTTTTAGCCAGTTTCTGGTCTTTGGTATCAACATCTGAGAATCATCAGGAAACTTAAGAGTGGTAACGACAAGACAGTGATCCGTCCGGACGGGACTTCGGAGAACCACCACGCAGTCCTCACCGACGAAATCCTCAGAGCAAATCACCAGATCGAGAACATTGTCGCTCCCGAGACGCGTCGGTTCTGATACGCACTGAACAAGTCCATTCAAGGAGATGAAGTCCAAAAATTTTTTCTCACGACGGGGGCAGCGACGCGATGATCGGGTCTGCCAGTCAATGCTAGGGCAGTCAAAGTCGCCCATAATCAGCACAGGATCGTCGGTTTCGCATAGTTCATCAAGTTCGGATGTCAGCATCCTCATCTCATCCAAGTTAGCCCCCGAAGAACCCGTACCAGAAGCATAGGCTGCGACGAGTCGAAATGCCGATCCATCACATTCAACGTCCACGACTACCAGCTCGCTCGCATAGGTGCTCCCGACCCGCGTGCACTGAAGTCCTCGTCTGAGCAGAATGAGTACTCCTCCACCTCGAGTCGCTCGATCCCGGCGAAATACTTGGAAGTTTCCTCTATCGGACAACTCGGCGTCGGTGACGCCTTCTGTGAGCCATGTCTCGACCAGGCACATGATATCGATTTTGTTATCCTTCGCATAGGAGTGCATCGCATCAACAGCTCCTGCCTTCTTTAAAGAACAGATATCCAAGAGCAGGCACGAGACTGACTTAGCTGATGCGATGCCCGTCCGACAATGTCATGCAGACGGCTGTGAAACGGACTCCCTGCATTTGTCAGCATGGGGAACTCCCTTGAACTCTCGAAAGCCCACATTGCGATCCCAGTTGGATGGATTGTTGAGGTCCTCATAGGACTCCCGAGCCACGGTTATGCAGAAGGAAGATCTGCCAGCCGCCTTGGAATTCAGCTTATCAACAGAGAGGACCGGGATCTGAAGGTTATCCCTGATGTGGTCGTACACAAGTCGAGCTGAAGCATCACCACGCACACCGTTTAGGTAGAGTCTCCTCTTCGACGAATCCTGATCCGTAGTCAGAGCAGATGACGACTCGGCGTTTCCTCTCGTGAGCGGGATCTTCGGGGCCCTCCGTGTGTGGTCATCATATCTCGGCCTAGCGAGGAGATCCTCGCCGAGGCGGGACGAGCTCTTGTCCGCATTTCGTGCGGTCCCGTCCGCAGCTGAGCAGCTGAGTCGACCCTCAGTCTGACCTGAGTCTATCTCCTGAGAGCCTCCAACACGGATCTCCTTATTCTTCTTCTTCATTGCTTTCTTTCTCCTCTTGTTCATTTTGATGGATGCTTCTGGGTTCGATTCCGAAGGGCCCGAACGTGAGTTTGGATCCATGCCGAACCGCAAACGTAATTCACGATTTTCTGCGCGGCACATCTGTAACTGGTATAGCGCATTGCTCAGCTGAACGTTGAGAGGTATCGAGTCTCCAGCGCATCGAGGGGACAGTCCGGGTTCCAGTGCGGCCTCGCAACGCGGGACCCCATCCGCCGCTCCGGCCGAGATAGCCTCAAGTTTGTCTATGAGGTCTTCAAATCGTCCCTCTACAGCCTGAATCCTGCAGCCGAGGGTTCCGTCCCGAAGCAGAAGGCCGTTGATTTCTGCTTTCAAACATCCCACTTTGGAGCAGAGAGGACACGTGCGTGTAGCCGGGCCCAGCCCGAACACACATGAGCACCTCGGACACTGGGATAGCTGTGGAAGGTCCACAGTCCTGGGCGATCCCGATCTCGGTATACGCGGTGTTCCATTAGGGTAACTGATGCCACTTTTGTTTACATCAGGTTGCGTTCTGTTTCCAGCAACGCTCGGGGATGATCGATACGTTCCAAGCAAATCAGCGGGTGCGTGGGTCTCTGGTGTTCCACATGAGATGCAGCGGAAATCTTCGAAGACTTTTGCGTCAGATCTAAGTCGGCGCGCGGTTTCCACCGGCAAGCACATACGACGAGTTCTGGACTGACACAGATTACACATCAGTGGTCGGCTTCCGCCCGTGAACGTGCGCGAGCAAGCGATGCACGGCGCTTGGGCATCAGGCGATGCAGTCGCCGTGCCATCTCCACAGCACGGCACTTTATTCCGCAAACACGGACACTTCGTCAATCAAAACGTGGTGCCGAACGGTGGGACAGGGAAAACCACTGAACCAATCCAGAAGGCTCGCTCAGACGGACGTTGGTCACTTAGAATTTCCGGAAAAATTCAGGAGCGGTGATGAGCCGGTGTTTTCACCGCGTGTGTGATTATGTGCGGGATCTTCATCTAGAAGAGTGTATCTTTCTGGAAATCTGAGTTTTCGTGCCTCATTACTATCTTCCACAGCAGCCAGATAGGCATAGTCCGTTTGCTGTTTTAATGGCAATTTCGGCAACCATTTATGGGCCGTAGCCTCAACATGAGGCAGGAATTATCGACAATCGTATCTGCAATGATTGTCCAATTTCTCTTTGAACGTCCAGAAGGATGAGGACTTTGGCATTTTTAAAGTATGTGGTAAGAGGTGGTTCAGCGGAGGTAGGATCGGGGATTGTCTGGAAGGGAAGTAGGCTCTGAAAGTGGACGAAGGGAGCTAGTTAGTTGGGTCAACAAGCTGGGCAGAGTCGATGGTTGTTGGCATGTAGGGGTTGTCCACTCCATGCTCGGGCGATGGATTGGTGTACCGACGGTACGACATTTGTTTCCCAGGCAGAAGCATGCAACACAAAGCGAAGGCCAATTACAGTTATGGCCATTACGACCCCTGCGCCAGCCAAAACCCAGTATAGTACCCAATCTCTATCAGAATGTGGTCAATTGGGATGGAATCTGGTTTTGAATCGAGGCCAAATCTTTCCACCTCCAACAGGTGGGAGTGATGGTCTCATGCACACCACCTTACTGCTTGATTGTTCTTCGCAATCCAAAAATGATGACGTGCAGTGATTGACGAATTCATCGCTGCTTTCCTTGAAGCCGATCAGACAGCTCATGTTGTTCGAAACAGAAGAACTGTCGCAGTCCTCATAAACAAAGCACCGCAACGGTGGTTTCTGGCATACGGTCGTCGGTCGCCGATTCGCCAACCGATGACGCTTCAAGAATTCATCGCGTCGAAATTTTCCTGGCATACTGACGAATCATTGACCGTGTGACTCAGAACTGCTTACGACGTTGATCTCGGATAAAATCGTAGACTAAAGCGTCCGTTTCCTGGTCCAAGAGTGGCCTGCCAGCACCAGCAAGTCTCTTTCCTTCACCATTATTCTTCTTCTTGAGATCTAGTTCCTGTGGAGTCCATTGCTGGACCCGACTGCGGGTGATTTCGCTAAGTGTGATCGAGATCGCAACTGTTTCGACAGTAGTCGATCGATTAGGATATCAGCATCATTGCATTGGGTCGCAGAACCATGGTCAAGTAGCTCCAGGTGCTCGAGGTGCTCCATGAGAAATGTCCGATATGCCTCTTGGGAAACAGAAGAAGCGGTGTACTCTGATTGGTCCCGAGTCCTATGAGGGCTGACCAGTTTTTGAACACCGCAGGATATTGGCGGGAGCGCAGAACGTTTATTGAGGATTTCCTCATGATGCCCAATGAGAGGACGAGATGACTTCGGAGAGTGATGTTTAGGAGAGAAACGACGAAGGTTCCGCTCCTCTGATCACTGAATAGCTGTGTGATACGACATCACACGTAATATCGTGTGACTGTCACACATACCACTTCAATACACATTCTTGAACCCAAATGTCGCACCTGATCGAATACGCGAAGTGATCCCATAAGTACAGTCCGACGTGGACTTCGAGCGCGGTTTGATGCAAAATGCCTGCGGTAAGCTGACTGGTATGAACTTTCGTCAAACCCTCATTTCCTGAAAAGGGCCTTGTTCAAATGAAGAATATGCTACATTTCGGATTACAGAGAGCTCGATACACCGATGCCGATTTAGAGAAGGCCATGTTATATCATCCCTCAGAAGGGGCACTCCCCTGAGGGCAGCGGCGAGGCAGTACTGCAATCCGCCGTCCACATCGTTGAGAAAAAGTCGTAACGAGTAACGACGAACCTCGACGGCGGCGACCTGGTTCTCGCCCAGTCTTGGGTCAAACTGAGGAGGCTATAGTTGACTGGATCAAGAAGATAGCCAGAATGGGATTTCCTGTTTCTCGCAATGCCCTTCAACAAGTCAGACTGAAACCGGCAAAAGTGGCACACAAGCAAGGAAATGAGCGAGCCTCTAAGGTCACTTCTGCTGAGAAATGGGTGCGGTCCTCCTGTAAGCGTCACAGCGAACTAGTTCCGAGAAGACCCGAACATGTTTCCAATGCTCAAGCCTGCCTCTCGAGGAACGACGTCCAGTCGTATTTCGAGCAGACCAGAACTCGGCTATCCGATACTTTGATGGCTGTTCTGAGTAATCCAAGTCGCGTATTCAACAGTGATGAAACTGCGATGGCACTGCACCCTCAAGGGGGAAGGTTTTCGCCGTTCGAGAATCGCGCCATGTTTATGCTCGAGGAGAGTCCGAAAAAGAATGTGTCACCGTACTGGTGACGGGGTCAGCAATGGGCATTCTAGCACCGACCGCTGTCGTGCTGCGGCGCGAAGGTTTGCCTCCCGCTCTTACTGATCATGTCACATTTTGGAAGGCCTGAATCTATAAGTAATGTTCGTGCTAATTTTGTTATGGTTCGATTGCTCCTTTCGGCTCTTCCATTTTGCTGATGGGCGTAAGGATTGCTCATTACCAATTCGGCTCCCACGGCCGAGAGAGATTTTCTCACTTTGGAGTTATCAAACTCCAAGCCGCGATCAGAGAATAATTGTTTGATATCGGAGCCGGTCTGATTTTTGAACCAGACAATGAATTGCTAGATGAGATCAGGAGCTTCATCTTTCGATTTGAGAATGACTAATTTGTTGAATTTGGAGTATTGGTCGTGCATATTCATGAAGTATTTTCCTCCTCCAAGGGATACAGTGGCCATTGGTCCGCATAGATCAGTTGAGATATAACCCAGGGACTGTGGTATTGAAGAGGTCGGCTTCGAATGATAGCTAGACCTGTTCATTTTTCCTTGAAGACCAGCTGCTTAAGTGATCTGGTTATCCCTAAAGGGAATCCCCTCTCGAGCTAAGAATTCTTTAACGTGGCGTTTATTTATATGATGACCAAGCATTTCATGAGCACCTTGCAAGCTTAATGTTCGTGACGAAGTGAGAAAGCATTCGGCGTTAAAGGGAACTAACACGGATCTTGCTCGGAGAGCAAAAAGACCATCTACCATCGGAGCCTCAAGAGTAGCTAAGTCCCGGCTCAGATGAGGAGAAGTCTCAGTGGCTATGATTGACCAATTATCAGTCATGAGAGAAGCCATCGAGATCAGATTGCGGCGCATCTGAGGAACGTAGAGCACATGAGACAGATCCAGCACGGCTTCACCGTGAGTTGAGTCTGGCTAAAGCCGCACGAATCCTTCACCTAACGCCGAAAGCCTTTGGTCTCCCCCCCACTTTAACCGTGCGAGGTGAGCCGTATTCAGAGTAATTCTGGATGTAGGCTAGGTCATTGGTGATGTGATGCGACGCACGGGAATCGATAAGCCAAGAAGACGAATCATAGTCGAACTCGGAAACGGTAGCAGTGAAGATCTCAACGTCATCATCACTGTGCGGAGTGACTTCAGTCACAATTGCGGAGGCTGGAGTAGGACGGCGTTGGCGATTGGCATTCGATCTGTTTTGATTGGGACGAGAGAAATTCGGTCGATTGGAGCGGGAACGCTCTTGATTGGGATTATTATTGTTTTGCTGTCGACCGGAATTGGATCGACGGGATGGTTGATAGTTATTACGATTGTCTCGTTGCTTGTAATTATTTTAGGAATAATTCGGGGTAGAATTAAAACTTCGACGATTGAAGTTAGGACGTTGGAAGCTTGGTTGATTATTCGGACGGGATCGTCGATTAGATCGATTTGACGTTTGAGAGAACATCGCTGTTAGGACTTTTTGGAACTGATGGTTTCTGCGTGAAGTTTAATGGCTTCATACAGATTCGGCAGTGTTTGATCAGATGAGGCTTTCATAGACCAGAATAAGCTCAACTGTGAGAATGAGGGAGGCAGCATCTGGAGCAGACGGCGACATGCCATCGGCTCTCCTAGATCGGCATCCGCAGATTCAACACCAGTCATGACCATATCAGGGGCATCCATATTTTGGATTACTGTCTTCCTAGGATTCCATTCTTTGAAGAATCTTGATAGCGCGGTGATCTTCGCGGCTTTAGCCGTCGCACCAAAGCGCCTATTTAGTTTGCCCCAAATGTCTGAAGCAGCAGCATCTTTGAATGTCGAGCTGAGCTTCGAGGCAACCAGATTTTGTTGTATCGAATTTAGCAAGATGGCTTTTGCAGCCAGATTTGCTTTCTTGTATTTGTCGGCCGTAGCCGGAATTTTCTTGTCAACAACATCCCAGGCATCCCCATCTTATCGGAGAAGCGTAGTCACAGTCGATTTCCATGCCAGAAAATTGGAACTGTCGTGACGAATTCTGTTGGACGACGCGTCGTCCGCCAGTAACACCGCACCGAGTCGACCGAATTTTCTACCAGATGTGCTCTTCCAGAAGAAGGGTCGGCCATCACTCTTTTTTGATTGGTACAGAGTTGAGGTGGAGCCAAGTCGCGATCACAAAGATCAAACAAATCCTCAATCTCTGACACTTTTTGCATGCGCCGAAAAACCTGGTGCAGTTGTTCGTAGCTGTACGTCTAAACCGGTAGGTAAAGAGTATCAGCTTACCCTCTCGATCGTTGAGGAGATGCACAGGACTTCTGTGCAGCCAGTTGGCAAGGGCAAGAGAGCTGATATCGTGTTGAAGGTCAAGGTCCGTAGCTCTGGTCAGGAGTAGAAGAGCAGCCCGTTCAGGAATACACAGAGATTCAATCTCACAAGAGGGAGAAACCACAGTGAATTTCATTCGAAATCTTAGGTCTTTTGTACCTAGGCAGGAGTCTAAGCTCCTCCTTACATGTCCTGATTCGTTCATACATATATATAGGATAAGGCTACCTTGATCTATCATAAGTAGCGTCCTTGAATGCTAATGGGTGTGCCCAGCATGTGCGGTGCTAGCCCAATTCCGTACTACCTCAAGGGTATCCTGCTAGGGTCGTAACCTCGGGGTATGACCCCGGTGACTCACGGATTTTACCACTGTCACGGGTATATGGCCCCGTGGAGTTGGTATGAGTCATAGTCCTAGTACGGAACGAGGACAAGTAGTTTTCAGTTCCTACCTAAACCTCAACAGCCTTCAAAAGGGTTCACCTCGATTTCGCTGCTCCCATCGCCGGAAAGCAAGTGTTGCTCTTCGTTGACGCATACTCGAAATGGCTCGAGGCTTCCGTCATGCCTGGCGAGACCTCTGCCGCGACTATACAATGCTTACGTGGAAAAATCGCACGATTCGGGTTGACCAATGTCATCGTAACAGACAATGATCCGGCTTTCGTTTCTGCCCAGATGAAACACTTCTGTGAAACCATTGGAATCGTGCACAAGACAAGCCCACCCTTCACCCGAGCTCAAACGATCAAGACGAAAGATACGTAGCAACAATGAAGTCGTCATTGAAGAAACTTTCTGACGAAGGAGTAGACTTACACTCGAACTTGGCTCATTTTCTCTACACCCATAAATATAAATACGTCTGCGCAATGGGTCGGTCGTCAGCTTTCAAGATGATTGGCAGAGGCCTGCGATCCACCTCGGGAAACCGCTTCAATGTTCGAAGTTGGTGACTCCGTCATGCTTCGAGACTGCAGGGCACCGAAGATCAGTTGGATCCCCGGTCGTGTCGTGAAAAAAAGTGGATCGCGAGTCTGCAGGGTGCAAGTGCCCATGGGAATTTCGGAAACGGCATTACGATTAGATGCGAAGATGCTCCGAGAAAATTCCCATGGAAGACGAAGACGAGGATTCCTACCTATGCAGCCGGGAGGAGCCTACAGCGCCAGAAGCACAACAAGCTCAAACTCAAGAACCAGTCGAAGACGACGAAGAATTCTTAGATGCGGAATCTACTAAAGGGGATGTAACACCCGCCATCGACACCACAGCTGCGACGAGCGTCGAGCCAGAGTCCCCAGGAACGAATATTGGAATTTCTTATCGAGTGAACAAGGGAAGGTGGACTCAGAGGAAGTTTGGTGAAGAATAGCGTAATAGCATCGAAACCTAATTAGCCAAGACATTCGATGTGAACCTAATGTGATCTTGACGGAGGCACTCGCAGATAGTCAAGCAATCGCATAGCTTGGAAGAAATTCTAAAGGAGGGGAAACTGTTTGGTTTCTCGATGGCTCTGAGATACGCTCCGCCTTGGCGCGTCTGCTCTCTAATGAAAATAAACGTCTCAGTTGGAAACTGACTCTGGTAGCGTTAACATCGTGTCTTCTACTAGTTTCTGGACTCAGCAACCACTGTCTTGTGAAACCCCTGCCCGAGTGTATCTTCGAGGTTCTACCCCGATTCTCGATTCCCCGACTTTCATGGCCTTTTGATTTTGGCGGAGTCTTCAAGCGTCAAGAGATCTTGCCACCGTCGCACAAATGACTGCGCTGATCGGTCTCTCTATCTTACATGAATTCGATCCGTGCCGTGGACTTGGGTGGCTCCGACATTTAGAGACGTTCTCGACCGACAGGATTTAATTTATCCCTAATCACGATGGTTTTAAAATTATTCGAGTTGTCATGTACTCGCATGTACTGTCACAGAGTCTCCGCTACCGTATCTCATGCTTGCGGGAAGATATTGAAACCCGCTCTGTGGACGTATTCGATGAGCGAGATCTCGTTGGACTCGAGCTCCTTCACCAGTTTGATAAGTCTGTCGTTGAGAATTCTATATACCTTGCTGAGTTTCCCGGGAGTTTGTCCCATCCGTGGCATGAGCATTTTGGCTCCATATGTAGCCTCCTGCATCTGGATATACTTGACGATTTCGAAGACATTCACTTGGCTCTTCCGTACCATTCGGTTGAAACCTTGGTGCCAACCCTCGATATGGTTGGTGGTTCGCGCACCAAAGTTTCTGTTATGATTCCACGGATTCCGGGCAGAAACGGACTCATTTTCCAGCCACGTTTCGATGGAGTATCGCTTGAAGAGTTCAAGCTTTTCGTGAGCAAGATGCTCCACTCCCGGAGACTCAGCATCGATCTCCAACCATGCATAATCAACTCTGTCTAGCGGTGTGAGTTCCAGCGCAAGGCAAGACCGAACGAGACCTTTGACAGCTGGGTCCCCATACAGAGACGAAAGGCCCAACTGCTGAACTTCTCGCCAGACAAACTGGGCGAAATGAAAATGAAAACCTTTCGTAGTCGCCAGACAAACTGGGCGAAATGAAAATATCAACCTTCCGTAGTCGCCGAGGGGAACTCCTCTCCGATCGCCTCCAGAACGGCATGGAGCGTGTAGAGCTGAACAAAGAGACTGGGGACCACTCGGCACGTTCCATCCATGAAGACCGTGGAGACTTCGCTCAGAATTCCGGCCATGCTATCCGTCCTGAAGCCGAGAATTCGATCCTCTATACCATCGTCGAGGAGGAGGAATGGTTCGTCTCCGAGGGTTCTCCCTCAAGGGCCATCAGGAACGATTTGGGCTCTCGATTGCGGGAGTGACGGTCTCATACTAGCTCGAGCCCTGTGAAGAGACGACTGGATCGAATCGTACGTAGGAAGGGATACTCCAATCTCTTCCTCGGCGTGATTGTGCTGCAGTTGGCCTACACTGGAAACCGGAGCTTCAGAGTACACCTCTTTGACACCCCGGACGGCATCTTTCTTCACGGCCAATTTCATCTTGGAAGAGACTGCGCGACGTATGGGATCCATGTTGTCTGGCTCGTGGCGATGAACTCCACTCTGTTTTCTGACGATCAGATCGGGTTCTTTTAGCAGCGTCATCCTGGCCGGGCAGCCGTCCGCTCTTTTCCCAACGCACCGACAATAGAGTGTTTCATCGTCTGTCGTCTTCTCAACTTCGAAGAGATAGCCCTCGAAAATGTACAAGGGTTTCCCTCGCTTCGCAACTAATTATTCAAGAGCCATAGTCAGAGCTTTCTTGTATTACGCTGGAGCCTTAACAGTGAGGGTGTTGACGATCCAGTCATAACAACTCGATCCGGGAAGTACAGTCAACAGCAACAACTACCGGAAGTAATAGTCGAGGATAACGCCCAATCGAGCGAGCGCCGGAGCTGCTCATCTCCATGATGCATTCGAGTGATCTGTCAATAGAATGGGGAGCCATCGAATTCCCCTATCGTTTCACGGTCGAAGTATCGGGTCTTCCTGTCTTGGGAGGGAACCTCGTACCGTACATTTTCCGTGATTAAGAGAAAAGACTCGAGATAGCGACGAATTACATTTTATTGAGTGCGATACTTGGATCGAGTACAATCACAACTAGCTCTCACTCGCTGATTAAACTCACCCCAGCTCTTTGAACTTTTAACTCCGCACTCATTTTCCGTTTGACGCTGTCATCTCCTGATGTCCCTCCCGACAGCTGATTCTCTATCCCGTTCGATCGACGGTAGCTCCATCTAGAGAGGGTGGGACGTTCTCGTGAGGCGCGTGATGTGAAGCAAGAGAGATCGATCAGCGCGCATCCTCGTTTGTGCGACGGTGATGATATCTCTGGAGGCCGCTCGGAGACTCCGCCAAATCAGCGGCCGAGAAAGTCGGGGAACCGAGAATCGGGAGATTACCATCTTCGATCCTGCATCCGAGTGAGCTCAAGTCTCCCTGCTGGTGAAATCGTGCCGCTGCGGGAACGTCCGCGTCCCGTCACCTTCGAGCTTTCTCCACCTACCAACAATGCCCGACAAGCTTTGGTCAGACAAATTGGATAGGTAGAAGCGGCACAATTTCAGGACTGTGAGATGTGTCGGGACTCGAATACAAGAATACACATTACTTGACCGTCGCACAGTGGGGCCGAACCCGATTTCAGGTTGCAGGAACTTTTTCTCCGGATCATTCGAGATATCAGCCTTGAGCTCGATCTGGTCATCTTAGAGAACATCTAGAGCAGAGGTTCCCAAACAGGGTTCCACGGAGCCCAAGAGTTCCGTGGCGGATTGCGCGGAACCCCAAAGTCTACCTAAGGACCCCTCCGGATCTAGAGATGCAATCCGCGGGAATCATGCTGCCGCGTCTCAATCGACTCTAGGATGGGGCTCGGCCACCGAGTGTTCCCTCCAATTCCCGCCTCTCCCCTTTCTTGCTCTTTGAGCATGCTCTATTGTACAAAAGCCGGAAAATTCTCGAGGCGAGAACCTGGATTGAGTCGCGTTCTCGTCAAAAATCGATCGCATGCTTCTATATTGTTCGATGGCAATTCTGAGTGGTGACTTGGGTGTGAGCATTCCATCATCCGGCTATTCGTTCATCGAGACTACTCCCGATTGTGAGACTGCGGCGATGATTCGAGCCAGATGTGATCAAGGAAAACATTCAAGTTTTAATCCTCATCTTCGAAATCGCCCAGCTATCATACTACTCGATGCGTTAATGTTCTCCGCGATTCTGGTCATGAGTCTCTGCCGCCTAGGATCGGGTTCTGCCCCACTGTGCGACGGACTTTCTGGAAGTCTGAAGAGACCGGAAGTGAACTTCGTGAAGAGCCCTATCCCAGGTCGTTGTACGGGCGGAGTGTTTTTCGCTGTTCCAGAATATGTTCTGGAGCGGCCTCCATGTTCTCCTATATACCGATCTCATTCTAGTAGAATGGCAAGGTCCAATCTCCGGCATGCTCCAATAGAACGGCACCCGTACGAGATTCTGGAAAAAACAGCGGTGTGCTCCAATAGTACGGCATGTTCCAATAGAACGGCATGCTCTAATAGAAAGGCATGCTCCAATAGAAGGACATGCTCTTGTAGAACGACAAGCTCCAATAGACCGGCGTTGTCATCGATGAGTATAAATTATTAGGTATATTGTTTTATGGATCATCTTGAGTTTGCGTGTCGGTATCCGCTAAAATGCGGAATGATGGAGAACGGCTTGCAGTCGACGGCGACGTGCCGAAGCATGCTCTCGAAGAAACATCCAGCTACGTCGTGATCGAATTCTTAGAATCAATCTCTCGCGGTCTCATCGAAGATCAAATGAATGACTCGACGGGTTACCCGGCCCAGAGGAACAGGAGGAAGTTGTACAGTATGCGCTTCAAACTCGACGTTGTGAAATACGCTGGGTCTCACAGTGCAATGAGAGCCTCTGAGAAGTTCCGGCTGGCTCGCAGCAATATTCAGGATAGGATCGCGGAGAAGGAGGATCTCACCGAGTCGGACGGTTGTGATCTCCGGATCAAAGGTGGGGGACGCAAAGTTAGTG
>NW_003803926.1:34745-48515 GCF_000255335.2 Galendromus occidentalis
CGCAAAGTTAGTGATCAAGATTTCGATGACAGAAAGTTCGCGTATGTCTCCGAATAACGAGCCACAAACTCCAGCGAGGTCATGCAACACGTCGATCGCGGCGCGCTTCCATTGCCGAAGGTGCCGGCGCCTGCAAGTAACGCAGCTTGGTTGCCTCCATCTACGATCCCCTCGGCCAGCTGAAACCCTACACACTTCGAGGGAAGAGGATCGTCCAAAAGTTATGATGCGATGACTTGTAGTGGAACCAGACCGTCAGCGGAGACGTGCGAGCTGAGCTCATCGAGTGGACGAGGGAGCTCAGGACGCTGAATGAATTCGATCTGACGCGCCGATACAACGCTTGGGGCAGAAAACCCTCTTCATATAGCCTGCACATATTCGGCGACGCGTCGCAAGCAGCGTACGCCAGCGTAGCGTACGTCGAATATCGGTACGCTGATGGAAACTCGGACACGGCGTTGGTGATGAGCAAGTCGATGCTCGCTCCTAGGAAGCTGACAGCCGCGCACTCCCTCTCGCGTCTGAAGCTCTTAGCAGCGCTCAAGGCGTTCCCGACTGAACGCATAACGGTAAAATTCGACGAGGTGACTTTCTACACGGACTCCATGATAAATGATAACACACAACTGGGCTACAGCAGCGAGCCCACGGAGGTGGAAAACGTTCGTGTCGAATCGAGTGGGCGAGATCAGGAGTCAGTCGAGAAGCGAACAATGGCATTTCGGGCCCGGCGAGCACAATGTCGCAGACCTTGCTACACGTGGAATCTCAGCTGGAGCCCTCGTCGGGTATCCTGGGTGGACATCCGGACCAGCTCGGATCCGTCTGCCATGTGAGGAGCGACCAACCTCTCATTGTGAAATCCTAAGAGCCGGTTTTACATACACACCACGTACCTGACACGGAGCCGGCCGGGTCTCGTTGATCTCGGGCGAAACGGTGATACGGCCACTGATCCCGCCAATTGAAGTGACGGAGCCGCCGGAAAAGAAGCGGAGCCAAGAACCCAATAGATCCGCGCCCCATGTACCGATGTCGACAGCGGGTGAGACCACCGACATTGCAGTCGGACCCGGAATGATCCCGCAGGCGAAGCCGAACACGCCGGCGGGGGCCGACTCAGCAGAAACACTGTCGCAACAGACGGCAATAATCGACTTCCCCGTCAAGTCCGCTGAACCTCCGAAAAGGAAGAGAGAGAATGAAAACAACAACATCCAGAAGGTGCGAATACCCATTACTGGGCCGGATGATTTCGTGCAACGTCTGGACAAGGAACTCCCATACCGACTGCAGACTGGCGGACGGAACCAACCCGAAGCTTAACCTTGGAGCATCGTGGCAGTGTCGAGCTCCAATGTGCAGCTCCTAACCCGCCTCAATCAGATCTACAAGTGTCTGGATTACTGCGCTCTTGACGCTGAGCCGATGGGATACATAACAAATCTACTCCATCGCCTCGCAACCGTGGAAAAGAGGGTGTATAAACTCGAGAATCACCGAGAGATCGAAGTTAGGGGTGGATCGGTGGCAGAAGAAACTAGCTATCCAATGGAAGTGAACAAGCGCAAAGACCCGCAGAACCGAACTTAGGTACTGATCATCGATGGGTAAGTTGTGAACCCGCTCGGCCCCGACGTAAGCCGACTTCTACCCGACGAGGTACACAGCACGGTTCGAGTGACCCGCAAGAGCGACATTGGCTCAATATTCGCGGAAGTTAACCTAGAGTTGGAGGAAACCAGAGGCACGACTCTGATATGTCTCCAAGCTGGCTTCCATGAATGCATGGAATTCGAATACAATTCTTTTGTGTCGGAGGTAACAGAATTCGCCACAAAGCTCAAGGCCGCTGATGTTCGAAACCACCTCGGCGTTCTATCGGTGCCGGTCTCCACTCCAGAATGCAAAGCCGCTGACGAATAACTGGGCAAGGCGGCATACGAGGACACAGCCCCCTTCTCCTTCCTGCCGCAATCCCTTATACAGAGGCAGATGGTCACCCAAAAGAAGTACGGCTATGAGGAGCAAGCAGCTCAGCAAGTCGCCTACGACATCGCCAAGGAAGCCTGCTACATTCTAGAAAAGAAGATGAGACGCTTTAGAAGACCCCAGGCAGAAACTCCAACGGCGGCCGTGATCGAGCGAACATCGTGAGACACGATACCCAGCCAGAAAAAATCCAGAGCCGCTGAAAGGGTATCGTTTGGCGGACACACCATCGACCGCGCTGAGAACTCTTTCGCCCGCTTAGGATATAACGGGAGGCGACGACGTCGCCAAGGAAAGAGCGGCACGTCAGCGACTCCCAGACAGGGATCGCATAGAAGAAAATCTCAACCGGAGCTCTCCGACCACCATTTTCGGGAGATGCTCTCGACCATTGCAAACCGGATCCGAACATCATGACACGACAGTATACGGGGAAAGAACTCCGGGCGCAGAGTCTCCCGGTCAGATCGCTCTCAGGAATCGCGCAGCCGGAGTCGGGATCCTTCACGCCGACGTCCGAGCGGAGGACGCCCGCCGACACGAAACTCACAATAATCACATTGAACTTCGAGGGAGCCAACACTCTGGCACTACTCGACTCTCGAAATCTGGAGGAACTTGACATAATTATTCTGACGGAAACCTGGTCCCTATCCCCTTTCTACACGGTCGACTTCTATGCCTATCACTAGGGCCCGGATTTCTATGCATTTTCATACAAACGCATACTGCATATATCCGCATATATCCGCATATATTCGCATATATTCGCATATATCCGCATATATCCGCATACATTCGCATATATTCGCATATATTCGCATATATTCGCATATATTCGCATATATTCGCATATATTCGCATGTATTCGCATATATTCGCTTATATTCGCATATATCCGCATGTATTCGCATGTATTCGCATATATCCGCATGTATTCGCCTATATCCGTATAACTTGCATATACTCCTCCATATTTGACCGTATTCTCATATTTTTTACGGACATACGTTTTTTCCCGTCATTCTCCGCATTCTACACGGAAGTTCGCGCATTGAAGCGGGGCTCCGTGGAATTTCTCGAACATCCGCATATCCTTGAATCCCTTTGCATGCTTCGGAAAATCTGTACCCATGACACCTCCAAACTTCTACCACTTCGACTCCACGATGTATCATCGCATCTCGATCAAGAGCGATGTGCGCGAGTTGGACACCTTTATCAGGAATGAGCAGAGTTCGACTACGACATTGCCGCATGCAGAAGCAGCGTCGATCATTCATTCCCAGAACTCTCTGAGGTGAAGTTGATCTGCTCTCTGACTGTGATCCACGCGACCGATCAATACCGAAGCATGCCGAAACCAAAGCTCGAATTATCGGAGCTTGTCCGGGAGTTCGGAGACGACGTTTTCTCGTGCAACGAGACGACGCTCATTTGCAAAGCTTGCTCGAAGACCTTCCCGAACGCCCGACGCTTCAATTTAACCCAACATGCTGCAACAAGCTCGCACCAGAAGTCAGTGGTTCTATTGAGGAGGAGACAAGAAGAGGAATCGCGGCTGGAGGCTGCCGCTTGTTCGCCCGATTTACCATCGTTCCCGATGGATCTCTGTGGCGCCTTCCTGGCTGCAGATATTCCACTCCACAAGCTCGAGAACCCGACCCTCAGAAATTTCCTGGAAGCCAGCACGAGCAGAATCATCCCGAACGAATCGACTCTCAGGAAGTTTTACGTGCACGAAATTTACCAGCGAAAGATGCAGACGATTCGAGAAAGCATTGGCCAGTCGAGCATTTGGATTTCGATCGGTGAGACCGTTGACTTCATGGGGAGAAGCATCGCCCACGTCGTAATCGGCGCCTTGAACAAAGAGGCTGCCGGCCGTCCGTATCTGCTCAACTGTGAAATCGTAGAGAGAACCAATGCCCACACCGTCGCGAGAGTGTTCTACAAGAGTGTGGAGGACCTGTGGCCGAATGACGTGCAACACGAGCGGGTTCTCGTTTTTGTAACTGACGCTGCCCCATACATGGTCGCCGCTGCGAATAGCCTCAAGGTCTTGTTCCCGAACATGATCCACGTGACCTGCTTAGCTCATGCGATACACCGTGTAGCCGAGCAAGCACGGACAATCTTCCCGAATGTGGATCGACTGATATCTTCGGTGAAGAAGATTTTACTCAAGGCTCCATCACGCGTGGAAGCCTTCCGCGCGGTTCTCATCGGAGTCCCCTTGCCTCCCAAACCCATCCTTACACGCTGGGGCTCTTGGATCAACGCAGCGCTCTACCATGCTGAGCATTTCGAAGCCATCAGGAGCTTCGTCAATGATCTAGACTCCACGGACGCGGCAGCGATAGGTGAAGCTCAAGATTTGTACCGCTTAGACTCGCTGCGGCAAGACTTGATTCTGATATCTGCGAATTTGCACTTCGTTCCGAGAACAATCACTTTGCTTGAGACCAGCGGCGCGTCCCTACAAGAATCCCTCCAGCATGTTAGAGATTTCGAGGCGATGATCAACTTCACGCGTCGCCAGAAACTGTATCCGGTAAAACAGAAATTGGAGTTCGTATTGAGTCGTAACACCGGCTTAGAGTCGTTGAGACAAATACAGGGCGTACTCGAGGGCAGCTTACGTCTGGAGGAGTCGCCGATCGCTTCAGCATTGAGTGTAGAGCAAGTCCCTAAGTTCAAGTTCGCGCCCATCGTGTCATGCGATGTCGAACGGAGCTTCTCTGTTTTCAAAAGCCTATTTCGTGAGAACCGAAACGGCCTGACCGCGGCCCATTTGAAGGAGTACATCGTTATCGCTTGCAATCAAGATCAATGACTCAACAATTTAGCACTTGAAGAAACAGATTCATCCCTTTGTATCTCGACTCTTGTTTGACGCTGTCTGTTGTTTTTTCATATCCGTCCCTAGGCTCGCGTCTTACTCGCGCTTGAATGGCGCATAATGTCCGCATGAACAGCGCATGAATCCGCATGGATCGCGCATGATTCTGCGCTCCTATCACTCTCTCGCAACAAAGCAGAGTGGGGCAGGCCGCCCTACAGGGGGCGTGTCCATGCTACTATCATAGAGTAGGAGGTCTGTCACTCGAATTACTCGAGGAAAATATGATAGTTGTGAAGAACGAAAAGCTCGCCATCATCGCTGCCTTCGTGAGACTCTCGAAAGTCGAGTCCACGATACACCTCATTGACAACCTTTCCAGAGCGATTCGGTCACTCCAGACCGAAGGACCTCTTATAATCGGAGGCGACTTCAACTCAAATTTCGATCAACCCGAGGCCCCAAGGACGGTCGCCTTCCTCGACACCTTGGCAGATTTCGGCTGTAGAACACTCGACGATCTCCAGCAATCGACATTCACATGCGCGAGAGGACAATCGATAATTTATGTTTTCGGCGCGAACCTTCCGGAGAACTTAGCTCGCTTCTTTGGAACTAACCACGCGCTCAGGGGAGGAGCAAGCCTCAGTTCACACCCACCGATCGAGTGTTGACATTCAGCTGCGCTGCATAAGCGAACTCACTCTTCGCCGAAGACCCATATCTCGGAGAATCGACGTCGAAGAACCCCTATCGAGGTCACGCGGAATTCTCCCAATACCGACCGAAATCGACGTTGAGACCTACGCGAGCCGCATGACGGAAAGTGTAAAATCATGCACGAAACCCTGGCATGAAAGGAAGGGAAGACCGTGGTTCGACGACCTACGTCGGACAGCACGGAGAGGACTGCTCGCAGCGGCGCAACTGGCAGCGCGGTACCCGGCGTTGAGAGCACTGGCCGCGCATCTCAAAGTCCTCTGCAGAAGAGCGTACAAGACCTAAAAATTCCGATTCCCGGAGATGAGAGAACGCACACTGCTCGAGGAGGCGGGAGAGACACCCCACAAATAGCTGAGGAGAACAGAACTCGCCGCGTGCCCCGTAGAGAACGATGCTCTTATCGACTACTTCCGGCAAATACTAGCCTCCAAGGACCCGATTCCAAGGGAGGATCTCAACGCGTACAGTTCGGTTTGGGACAGAAAGACCACAGTTGAGCGAGATATCTTATTAGCAGACCTCACCACGGAGGAGGTGCTCAACACGACGATCAGGCTGAAAGCCTAGGAAGCCCCGGGTCCTGATCTGATTGCGAACGAACATCTCAAGATCGCGTTGTTCATGACCCCGTGCTGGAGAGCGCTTCTCGCCGAGTGTATCAGGACGGGAACCATCCCGGAGAACTGGCGTGGATCCATCTGGCTGTCATCCCGAAGAGTGAGGGTGACACGTTCGAGCCCGACGCATGGCGGGGCATCGCCAAGAAGAACTCTGGGTATAAACAACTATCCAAGATTCTCACGACAGCGATTTCCTGGAGAAACTCAACGTCATACCCAACGAAAAATGCTGGTTTAGAAGATATAGATCGTCGACAATGGCATGCAAGATCGTACTCGAGGACTGCCCTATCGGAGCACAGACAGTTCATCAACGCTGTCCCTGTGGACTACAGAGCAGCCTTCGACTCGGCACCTCGGGATCGAGTTTTGGAGATACTGTGCCAAGCGGGAGTACCGACGCGCATACTCAACCTACTATCCACGACGATGAAGGCGAACAAAATCACGATCGACGACGGAGTTCCGGAACACACGCCCTTCGACCAAACAACAGGACTCGCCCAGGGCGATTCGTTGAGCCGAGTGCTCTTCTCGGTGCTGCTCAAGGACTTACGGCATGCCGTCCTCAAGTCTAACAGCCTGATTAAGATGCTGTTGTACGCCGACGAGGTGTTCCTCTACAGCAGCAGTCGCTCCCTAACCCAACAAGCGCTTCCGAGGCTTAACACAGGTTCAAAAAGCCTCGATCTCTCATTCAATGAGACGAAGACGATGGCGGTGAAATTCAGGGAGGGAGAGGGGGTATAGAAGGCCGTGAACTCCAATACGTGAACACGGTCCGATACCTCGGAATAACTATGCACTTCAACGGAAAGTAATTCACGTCGCATATATCGGACCGATGCAGCCGGGCCGTGGTCGAGATCCGTCGCTTACCCTCGAACATTGTCGGTTCGGACGGCAATGAGACTTTTTGACCTCAAGATTGCACCGGTAGCTGCCTATGGAACCGAGGTTATCTTGAGGGACCTGACGCTCGCTAACCTCGGGTCCCTGAACAAGCTCAAGGCGCTCTACATCAAGAGAGTCCTGGGGATGCATACGAAGTCCAGGAATCGACTTGCCTACTTTCCCACAGAATCGAAAACCCCCGTTGAGGACGTGGCGAGGCAGCACAATCTGCCCGAGACCGACGTTTATCGAGACTGCCAAGGTATATGGGAGAATAAGTTCGACGAAGTGGAGCGGGAGTTCTTCGAGACGGCTTCCATGAGCCAAGATGCCTGGAAAGGACCCTACAGAACGAACCGGCGCATGGGGACAAAATTCGCGGTGCATGGATTCCACCACAGGGCATGCCGAACCGAGGGCTACCACGACCCCGGAGACAACTGTATCCGTTAGAGATGGTCTGGACGCTGCGGAAAATACCACGCGAGCGTCTGCCCCGAGGTACCGCCCCTGAACGAGCTCAACAGACCCTACCTGCGATCTGTCTCCATGCCCCGAACCAACCCCCCTCAAGTCTTCCAAGGAACTCATATGTGCATACGTACTGTTATATTATTTTATCTAGGTAGAAAATCCACTCAATCAGGAGTGGATAAATGTATTGATTGAAGCGTGACCGATATTTCCTGGTCTGTAAGCATCCTGCTCTCGCATTCGCACGGAGGCGACTGCCTTGCGTGTTATCGTATAGGTGCTCGATAGTGCTTCTCGCAAATTTGAAACCCTTGTATCCGTCTAAGGTGGTTTTACCTGACGAACCGTCTAGCCAAGCTGAGCCGTTATTGGCTCGTATTGATTCTTATACATATTTCTTGTAGGCCGCCAAGCTCAACCGCCTATTCCTGGTCGGCTATCACCTGGGCTCCTGACAGTTGAGTTTATCCCTCCGCTCCGATCTCCTATCCTGGAATTTGGTTTGCATATTGGTAATTTCAAGCATCGCCAAGATCGCCTCCGGGCATCTGGTGTTGCTCATCCCGCCGATTCTGGCGAGATGAGTTATTTTGCTGTTGGCCTCCCTCGCTTCGAAGCTGGACCATCCCAGCTCCCCGTCGATGAATTCTACCACTGTGTTCGAGTTTGGCCCACCTAAGGCCCATCTACCAGCGCCCCGCTGTAGGTTTTCAAGTCTCTTCCGCAGTCTCGCGGTCATAGTTGTGACCGAATTCGCGTACATCAGGGCGGGTACAGCTGTACTCTTCCATTGTATCTTTGTCACCATAAACCTATTGAAGCGCCGTAAGGACTTCGCGTGCATCTGTCCCAGCACTTCCTCCGCCCTCGCTTCCCAGATGTTCTCCTGTTCCTCCAGGTAGTTTTTCGAGTTGCAGAGCGTTATTCCCAGGTACTCGTATTTCTCTACCGGTAGTGTTTGTCCCTGCACCTCTGAAACCCCTCTCGAGTCCGCACATTCCGAAAACTCGACTATTGCACTCTTTTCGGGGTGGAATCGGTGATCCATCTGTACTCCAAACCCCGATGTCTCTCTGAGTAATACTCGCATGTCCTTCCAAGACTGTGCTATAAGAACTAAATCGTTAGCATATAGCAATCCCCCGATGGGGACCATCTTCGGTTCCCTGACGTTGAATATGTTCCCGGGTAGTCGAGCTTCAAATCCGAGTCCCGTCCCTTTCAGTCTCTCTTCTGATTCTTGAAGGATATTTGGACGGTTTTTCGAGCTTGGACGTAGAGTTCTGAGCGAGGCTTCGAATGATGAGATAGCACAAACGATGATCACCACAGTAGAATGAACACAACAGACGTGAAGTAAACCCGAACGGGAATTCTCCTCAAGTACTGAAGACCTTTATTGAACTAGCTTATATACTACTAGATACATGCGGTCAGAAAGGGTTAGTCTGTACAAACTATCTAGTATGTGCTTTCGACACAATCGAATGCGTTTGAATACGTCCGCGATTAGCGGGTTGCTGATTACTGGCATGGTCAATCTACGATGGCCTACTTCTATGGGTTTGGGAAACTGTAAACTAGTCAAGAATGAATAGTTTTTCTATCATTCCCTCCCTTTTTCCATACTCCATAGAAATTGACAGCGATTTGTTTGCCTAAACAAGAAATTTAGCTGATAGTCTGAATTCCGCGGGGTGCGCCGGAAGTTTCGACTTC
The DNA here is from genome assembly GCF_000255335.2 of Galendromus occidentalis. Taxonomy (NCBI): domain Eukaryota; kingdom Metazoa; phylum Arthropoda; class Arachnida; order Mesostigmata; family Phytoseiidae; genus Galendromus; species Galendromus occidentalis. The sequence continues at coordinate 44,013 of NW_003803926.1, forward strand.
CGGGGGGTCGTTGAACTCTACCGATCTTGACTACAAAAGAGCGCGCGCACCTGCTCATTCGTCGAGTTTTGTGACGAGCGTGTCTCGAGTGGTGGTTTAATTCTCCCATCTAATCCATTCACGGTTCCCCATCCGCAAGCGAGGTGAGGATATTACCAGGTGTATTTTCATTTAGAATCAATCAATGATTGTTCGTAGCTTTCATCACCCATTTCCCAGAATGCCGGGTTCCTCTGATCTCACCGAGTCATGTGACACGGTCATTGCACTCCCTGGATCGGAAGATGACAATCAAGAAATCAGGGATGTGTCCCCTATTGAAGTAAAACCAACCTCGAGTGCCCATACTGACCCCATATTACTGCCCTACCGTCTCTGGGAGGAACAGCAAATGGATCTTCGACGGAAGGTCGAGGATTTGGCTCGTCAAGTTTCAAACATGGAAGCAGAGACCAAGTCTGCCATTGAAGCTGCTGCCGCAGCCTTGCCACTAGCCCCAGTTGTTGAGTCTCCACAAGCATCGGGATCCACGGAGCTTATACCAAAGCCATCTGGAAGGATTGTAAACGTCCCTCCACGACCTCCACCATTCAGGGGGATAGATCCTGTGGAGATATCACCGGAGTTCACTAGCTCGGATACGGATCAGTCAAAAGGGTTAGCACATTATCTGATCCGAAAATACGACGGGCTGTGTTCAATTTTAAAAATCGTTGCGATTGTTCTAGGGCTCTGTTGGCTCACTTTCATCGGAGTAGTCGTCGCACTTCGATTATTGTCTCATCGAAAGGACGTATCGACATCCAATCCGTGGTCGATGATATCGACTTCACAATTAACACGGAGGCACCAAGACGATAGTTTCAACCTTATGGAAGAAGATGGTTTCCCAGTAATGATTAGGAAGATTGACAATGGGAAACCTTTAGCCCCAACCACAACCCCTTTACCCGTTTTAAGTGAACCAGTTGTCATGGCAAGCATGAGGGATAGTAAGTGTTTTGAGTTGTCTGACTGTTATGTATGTAGGCTCAGGAATCAGTATTGTGTTATTTCGCTGACGGACATTTCCGCCAAAGCGGAGGTGCGCATACGGAAAGTAGCGGAACGACCCAAGATCCATAATCCGTCCGAACTCGAGTTTTTCACTAAGTTTTGTCCGAGTGACGTGTATGATCTAGAGGTCTGAGTTGGAGAATAAATTTTACGTTGTATTTCTTTCCTGGTTTTACTCGTTTATGAGGGGTTCAACAGTTTCCTGATAAGGACTCTCTGGATCTGGAATCCTGTCATAGTCACTTCTGGTAGGTCTCAGTCTAGAGAGTAGAAACATATTCAATGTTGAACACATGATCGTAGTGATCAGAAACAGAACTAACAGTCCCAGAAATATCCTGTTGCTCTTTTCGCTAGGCTCAGGTTCCGGAGCCACCGTTGTCGGTCGGCTTGTTGTGGTTATGGGATGATGCCGGCGAAAATCGTCGTAGATAGACGAACCTCCCGTCGCCTCACCGTTTGGAGAGATACAGACAGTTTCTGTATCAGCCGCTCCTCTACAGCTGGTTTCGTCGTCTGTGCAGACACACGGAAATACTCCCTTAGGCATTCCTGTGATCGTGCAGCATAAATTTGACTGCCGACAATCTGTATCACAGTCGCTGTGTACGGAGTAATCAGCATTTGACAGAGAGGCAAAATAGAAACAGAGTATCAGCATCATCATCTGTCAGAAAAATGGCCTGATGTAGAATCCGAGATGAATTCAATCAGGGCTGGAGACGGAACATTTAGCCGGTTAAACCCGGTTCCTCACCTGTATATAGCAGGGATGGTAGAGAAAATAGCAAGCATTCATACCATGCGTCTCGAAAGTGAATCTGATATTCCAGTGATGCGAACTGGCTTCGGCCGAGGGAGCATCCAACGTCAACCTGTCTCGTCAGACGCTGCATCAGTAGCGAGCGGAGTGAGCAGGGACGCTGTTGGCACCACTGAGAATCCCTCAGTTAGGGAGAGATATACGCGTACAATAGTAGTTCCAGTCAAGGCTGTACAAGTGAGTGTGGGAACTCAGACTATCCTGGATGCGGACTGGTTTGATGGAGTGATCATCTGTGCCAATTGTGAGCAGAATTCCGCTCTATGTAGTTGCCCGTACGAACACCCGAAAGACTCTCGAGGAGAGCCCTAGGTCCGACTTCAACGTGAGTCAACACCATGCGTGCCAGTCGTCTTGGGAATAACAATAGAGGATTTGATTCTTCTCAGAACTCCCTTTCCAGTGTGCGTGGTAAAAAAAATTGACGCTGGTTTGCAGGCCATGACCGACGGGTGGTCGAGTGGTTAGCGCGTTTGTCACTACTCGTGCAAACGTGCATAGCCGCAACGACGCCGCTCGCGCGGGAGGCGGTGTGGGTTCGATCCCTGCTGCCGGAAGAATATGCAGGTACTCGGCCTTGATCCTCCTGGGTACATTTGCTCTATGGATCCGTCCTCGGAAGCAATGTGAATAACAGTACCCGGGACGTTAAACCTTGGCTGTGTGGATCAGCCCGAAGAAGTTTTTTGGTTTGCAGGCAAGGATCAATCGTCATGCCGTAACCCGGAGTGCAGGAGATCCGGAGATGTTCTCTGGAGACGTCACGAGAACTGGGAGTATTTGAATACCCAGTTGGCGAAGATTCGCCATAATACTATAAAAGCATTAGATAAGAGTTTGAAAATAAAGGTGGTTACGATGTAGAGATGGTCAAACCCTCTTATACGTCCGAGGAGTTTACGGAAACTAACTCCTTCTGGGCTTTCAAGAACAGGGTAGTATTCAAGCACTTAGTGAATATATCCGCCTCCAGTTCTGAGGATGGAGTGTATGCTACACTCACGATTCCATCCTTCACTAGTTCTCTGATGAAATAGCTACGTACTTCGATATGCTTAGTTCTCTTATGAAAGATCTCATCGTTGTTGACGAGCTTAATAGTACTCTGGTTGTCGATGAATAGAGTGGGCTTCTGTTCTATTCCGAGTTCAGTCAGGAACCTAGTCATCCACAGAACGTGTTTGACGGCATCAACGCTAGCAATGAGCTCGGACTCGGTTGATGACAAGGCGCAGATTTTCTGCCGACTTGAACTCCATGAGTCAGGTGATCCGCCATATCCTATTGCAAGCATTCCACTCATGCTCTTGCGAGTCATTGGGTCACCGGCCCAATCCGCATCTGAGAAGTACTGGGATTTAGTCTCGTTGCCGTGTCTGTATAACAGGCCATACATGCGAGTACTGTTCAAGTACCGAAGCACACGGAATCCGAGTTTCCATAACTTGGCAGTAGGCTTCTCCAGAAATCTGGACAGATAGGATACGGCATATGTAATATGGACGCACTCCAACACTTAGGTACATTATCGAACCGCACAGCTGGCGATATTGAGTGGAGTCAATTTCCTCAGAATCATCGGGGGAGTTGCAATCCCCCGTGAGCGGAACCTTGAGTGGTCTGAAATCTTGTACATTGAATTTAGCAACCAGTTCTTTGATGAAATGTTCTTGGGAAAGGGTTATGCTGTGGTCCTTATTTATAATAATCTGTATACCCAAGAACAGATCAGCAGGCTCTGAAGTTATCTCGAAATGCTTTCGGAGACCTTCGAGAAACTCTCTGACTATTTCTTCTGTCCGGCCGAGGAGAAGGCCATCGTCCACGTATGGTGCTAGCAAAAATCTCTTCTCGTTATTGTAGAAGACGCGAGGATCGAATTTACTTTGGGTTAGATTAAGCTTTAAGAGGACGGACTTAATAATTTATTGTCGTGGAGAAACAGCGGGGCGCTTGGCGAAGCCCATAGAGCAAGGGTTCTCAACCTTTGCCCTGCGGAACCCTGGTGCGGTTCCGCGGAACCCTTATTATTGGTTTCGGACTCTATCTTTCCAAATTTTCCCCTTAATCACCTCAAAACCTTCGACCGCGATCGCATGAAGTATCCCGCATGCATCAGAGCTTAGAAAATTCATTACAATTCGATAAAATGGATAAAAGTCTGAGCAGCCGAGCAGGGGCTCGTGGTACCCTAGGGTTCCGCGGAACCCAGGTTGAGAATCGCTGCCATAGAGAGATCTGAGAAGACGAATACTTTTGCTCGTTCCATCGGAGAATCCTTCAGGCTGATGGGTGTGATCACTTCGTCTAACTTCCCACTTCCCATACAGGAACGCTGTCTTAACGTCAAACTGAAAGACTCGGACTTTCTCTTGGGCAGCAATGTTCAACAACATTCTGCATGAATCGAATCGGGAGACAGGTGCGAATACCTCGGAGAAGTCGAGATTCTCTCGCTGTAGAAACCCTTGGACGACCAGCCTGCTTTTGTGACGAACTACCTTACCGGAGGCGTCTTTCTTGCGCTTGAAGACCCATTTGTTTCCTATGATCTTGTGTCCGGCAGGTAGATCTGCTGGTCTCCATACTCCTATCGATTTTAGTGAGGTGATTTCGTCCTTCAT
>NW_003803927.1:0-1043 GCF_000255335.2 Galendromus occidentalis
AAATATTGGTGCATAGAGACCGACCGTCTGTTTTTGATGTACGTGCGTAGAAAGGAGTTATGCAGAAGTTGTCGCTCCGATGTCTCGGCAATTTTCCGATACAATGAGGAGTGGGATACGCTGAGGTTAGGCTATTTCCCCCACTGCGCTAAGAGCTTCCTCACGTTCTTAGGCACGGGATTGACATGCGCCGCTATCGTTCTCCAACTCGATTACAAAATTCTCCGCAAACTGACAGCTCTGAGCAGAGTTGAAACGTGATACGCTGGCTGTCGGACAGGCGTGCCGCCTCTAAGCCCCACCTCGAGCTCTCCGCGATCTCTAACAAGGAGAATTCGTTCAGAAAGGAAATCAGTGATAACGTCCGAAAATACCGAAGTTTCGGAGGGAAGAGATCGCGATGATGATGGGGCCTGGAGGAAAGAATTCCGATGAGGTAATCGAATCTGGATTTGTTGAATCTTGCTTTCTTCATCGATCCGTCCATTAGCAGGGGCCCCGGTGCAGAATATCAGGTCGAGGCTTCAGGAGCTCTTTGACGCAGGATTCAAAGCTTCGATAAAGTATTACCTACTCATTCTCGCAGCTATTGTGGCCAGGCGCACTAATCGCGTCTCACAACGTCGTATGGCAACAGTCTCCGCGGATCATGATGCTCCTGTACATACTATACTCTGCTCCATATCGACCCGTGGAAGAATGACTCCGAAGGCCACGTAGCTCGCCTAACCGGAGCTTCTGACATCATTAATGCATATCTCTCCCTCCCTTCGTTCAACATCAGTCTACTTTGATAGGGAATCGGATTTCATTAGTCGACATTTCCCGCTCATTGTTCACAACTACAGTCGAGATCATGATTCCGTTGCATTGCGCTCACTTGAATCGTGAAAAGCGAGTCCATGATTCCCTCGAGGTGTCTAGAAGTTCGGTGACTTTGTGGGACATCATCTTCCGTGGTTTTTGTCTCCTCAACGGTATTCAGACGGGATATCCGAGAACTCTGGCTGGACAGGATGATACTTGTTTTCTGGTTGATTCAA
>NW_003803928.1:0-2256 GCF_000255335.2 Galendromus occidentalis
GGGAAAAGCGGGGAAACGGGAAAGCGGGGAAACGGGAAAGCGGGGAAACGGGAAAGCGGGGAAACGGGAAAGCGGGGAAACGGGAAAGCGGGGAAACGGGAAAGCGGGGAAACGGGAAAGCGGGGAAACGGGACGCTCACCAAGAGCACGCGCGACCAAAGCAAGCGCACCCGGAGCCAGTGCACTCGGAGCCAGCGCACCCGGAGCCAGCGCACCCGGAGCCAGCGCACTCGGAGCCAGCGCACTCGGAGCCAGCGCACTCGGCGTTAGCGCACTCGGAATCCGGGATGTAGGAAGAGATTCGTCTACAATCGAAAGAGGGAGATCCAGGAGAATTCCAATTGCGAGGATTGCTTCCACGTGCGCGGAGGAGAAAATGTCGCCCGGGGTCGCTGCGGAGGATCTTGTGGCATCTCATGTTTTGTTCCGGGGCCCGCCGTGGCTGGTTCGCCAGGGCGGCCGAGGGCCCGTGACGCAGCCGGGGCCGGTGGGACCCGAGACCGTTCGGTTGGTGTCCTCCGAGATGAAAAAAGTTGTTGCGTCGCTGCTGCCAGCGGTGGTGCTGATTAATCTCGAGCGTAACTCCAGCATTAGGCACGCTATTCGTGTGCGTGCCTATCTCAACAACTTCATCCATGAGTGTCCAAGAAAGCCGAAGCTCGAGTGGAGGGAGTATTGTCGTGTGGCGGAACGTACACCCATCAGACTATGTCAGCTCCAGGGCTTCGCAGACGAAATCTCCGCCGCGCGTTCCGTCGATAGAGCACCGGGGACTTCGAACTTAGCAGCTTTCAAGTTATTCGTCGACGGCGAGGGTCTCCTAAGAGCAAAGACTCGCCTCACCGAGGGCACCATGCTCTCGTACGAGGAGAAAAATCCGATTGTGCTGCCTGGCGAGTCAAGACTTGCGCAGCCATAAATCCTGGAGGCTCACCGAACGAATGCTCACTCTGGAGTTGCTACCTTGCTTCCTCACCTACGCAAATGCTTCTGGGTGACGCGGGACAGACAGGTGATCAAGAAACTCCTTCTACGTTGTGCCACTTGCAGGAAACGACATGGGCGTCCCGCTTCCCAGATAGGAGCACCGTTGCCAGCCATCCGGGTCGATCTCGAGGCTCCCTCCAGGGTCGCCGGCCTCGACCTTTTCTGGCCATTTTTCTCGAAACAGCGGCAGGGAAGTGCGAAAACCCATGTTAATCTCTTCACCTGCACCACCACTCGTGCAACTCATCTTGAGACGACACCGTCACTCTCGACCTCACAGACGGTCCTGGCCATCCGGAGCTTATAGGCAACCCATCCCGCCCGCCAGATGTTTATATCGGATAATAAAGGATCATTCGTAAGGCTTCGAGTGATATCAAGAGGGTATTCAATGAGTCGGTCCGGGATCCCCAGGTCCGCGACCTGGGGTTCGGCAATCGAGAGGCGCTCCAACTGTCCGAGAGCCGCGTTCCTCGGGAAATTTTTTGAACGCATGGTGGGCATCGTTGAAGCCGCAATCGTCAAAACTCTTTGACGAGCGCTCATCGGGTATGAGGAGTTCAGAACAATCTTGGAAGAACTCGCTGCAATTATCGATTCTCGCCCGCTCACGTATAGGTCAACTAGGCCTGAGTTTCCGAAGTTCGGAGCTTGCCCGCTCTAATTTCCGAACTTCTGGTTCGGAAACCCGGGAATTTCTGGAGTTCTGGTTCGGACACCCGGGAATTTCCGAAATTCTGGTTTGGAAACCCGGGAATTTCCGAACTTCTGGTTCGGAAACCTTCATTTCCGAACTTTTGGTTCGGAAATTAGTTTTAAGTCCGAGAGTCTGTTATCTGGAAGCTATTGGCCTCGGACACACAATTTTCGGTTTTCCGAGAGCATTCCTAGAATTTGTTTTAGAACTCATTTATATCCACCGCCATCAGGTAAGATCGGAACGTGAAATTCCGATTCGAGATCAGAAATCAGAATCAGTTGTCAGGAAACATGGATACCTTCTCAGCCTATCTAAGAGGCAGGTATTCAATATAATCCAGCCTTTGAGGAAACAGTCACACCAACAACGACTGTCAACACACAACTTGAAATCGTCCGAACAGCCTTCTTAGACGTCTCACTCTGCCGCCTAGTTTCGAGTCGAAAAGCCGAGATGAGGACATACAATATTCCCTCTGACGACCGGTGGAGGAAAAACGTGACTGGAACGCTCGACTGAACGATATGAGACACCGTCTCGAGGTCGAATCGCAGTGTTAAATCAACTTT
>NW_003803929.1:0-1198 GCF_000255335.2 Galendromus occidentalis
AGCGGGGAAACGGGAAAGCGGGGAAACGGGAAAGCGGGGAAACGGGAAAGCGGAGAAACGGGAAAGCGGGGAAACGGGAAAGCAGGGAAACGGGACGCGCACCCAGAGCACGCGCGACCAAAGCAAGCGCACCCGGAGCTAGCGCACCCGGAGCTAGCTCATGTGTAGTGAGTCTAGCGATACCGACCGGGAGCGCTAGTCATACATAAATCGTCTAAAACCGTAAATTCTTCAGGCTCCAATAGAGAGAATAATCTATTGCTGGATCACATGGCATTGATGAAGTGTCTCCAGTCGAGGAGTCTGAATGCTTCACTTACTCTAAGTTAAGCTGCCTTGGCTTGGTAAATCGGAAGAGTTTTCGTTCGCGAAATACGTTTCTATCGGGATCCTTGTCACGACCGGTAGCTCATTCGTATTTCGTATCAAAGTCTCAGCCGTTGGAGTTTGAATGTGAGTGGCCGCGGCGGCACCCTTCAAGACGCAGTTCTAAAAGTGCGGACGCGTTCTCTCAATCTGATCGCCAGGGCTATCTGTGGCGGAAAGCGGACGACCTGCATAGGAACCGCGGGAATATGGAATCTTGGCAATATCGGGAAGAACGACTCTCAGGATGAAAATTTCTTTCAAGGAGCACTGCTTGGCATACGTTTTTTGAGAACGGACGTGTCGTCGATAGACGGAGTGAAGGCGGCGGAAAGCTCTTGAAGTATCCTGAACCTGGGATTGCCTCCGGACGCGTGTTCTCGTGTTGATCCGTGTCCTAATCCTCGAATAATCATGCGTGCCAGCAAGAAGAGGTCGAATATCAGCTCATCGTAGTACTTCTTCAAATACTTTGTTTCTCATTTGATGATTGGGAGCACATATGAATATTCCGATCGGATTCCGAGCTCGGGATAGAGCCACATAGAGCTGGCCGTGAGTGAAGATTGGCTCCTGAAGCTCGATACCGACGCGAGTGAAAGATTGGCCTTGGGATCGGTTGATAGTCATGGCAAAACTCAGTCGAACCGGGAAGTGTCTGCGGCGAAGACGGAAAGGCAAAGATACATGACTGTAATAGCAATCAATCTTTGGGATGAGTACCGGTGTGCCTTTATGACATCCAGCTGCAAATTCACAATTCATGACGACAGAATCATCATTATCATCGTCGACACAGAGTTGATGTCACTACCAGTCGTGTACCGTTACA
>NW_003803930.1:0-3937 GCF_000255335.2 Galendromus occidentalis
CTTCCAACTCATCCTGCGCGGAAGAAGCGAATGACAGCACAGCCTGTCTCAGGCCAAATCTACCGCCCATTGGAGGCGAATCTATCTGGCTAGAATTCAAGAAAAAATTTCATCCTGAAAAGAAGCCAGACGACAGCAACTCTGATTTGTTGCACATGGCCCTCGCCATCGGCAGTGCGATACTCGCACTTGCGCTGATCATTGCGATCACAACTCTGTGCATGCTTTTCAGTTCCCGAACCACTTATGAGCTCATACCAACAATCCCCAGCGATAGCATGGAAAATGTCGTTGACTTCCCATACCAATCAACTACAATCCCAGCTTAATTAAAGTCATGATCGCTTAATTACAGATCGAACCCCGGCTTAAAACCTCCCTCGATTAAAACAACCACCCGCTAAAATCTCTAATTCGAACGTTTTTTTTTCTTGCTGTGCCTAATAACAAAACCCAGATATGAACCAAGAATCAGTGAAACCCAAGAAGAAATGTAAACCCCAGCCATACTGGATTTTCGCACTAGAATATCAGAAAAAACACAATATACCCGATATAGAAACCCTCAAAATTGTAACAGACGAACCATGGCGAAAGATGACCGAAGAGGAAAGAAGGCCATACAGAGAGAAAGCCCGGCAACAACGCGGCCAAATCGAACCCCAGCCATGTCCTAGGAAGGACTGTCAACACAACATGGAAGCACTGAAAATACTCAGAAAGGCTAACGAATCACTACGACAGCAATACTGGCAATACAAAGAAATAACAGAAGGAAAACTCCGGAACCTCGAAAACAAATTACTCCCTGAACCAACAGAAGAGGAAATACGAAGACGAAATCGCCTAACTCCAACAGCATGGAGTCCAGCAGAAATCGACTACCTCGACTCATCAGAGGACGACTCCAAATAAAAACACAAACATCAAGACAGAAGAAATGCTTCTTCCTCCCGTCCCAAAAAACGTATCAACGAGATACTTCAGCGAAATTATCGAACGATTTACACTCATCAAGATATGTCTCCACCACCCGAACAACAACGACATGATCAGGCTTCACAGAGTTCTGGAGGCGAACACAGCGACGGTCATCCAGAGAATAACAGACATATTTGGACGAGACAACACGACAAGCATACTCCGACAAGTCCAACTCAACTCTATCCGCGGAATCCGGAATGGACGCAGACGGCACCGGCTCCACACTCGAACCCGACGAAGTAGGAGCAGGAGGCTCCGTGGTCGTTCCAACGATAATGATGGTCTCAGTCGTGGTACTACTGAAATTCAAGACCTTCTCCCTCCGCGAATAGAAGCTCCGAGCTGTAACACATAACAAATCGACCATACAGACTGATCACCATATCACCACACATACATGAAGACAAACATACATATCCAAACCTCAAAAAATACATACACAGAAAAATCCCAAAAACTACCAGCGTCAAACACCAGAGCGTAAGAAAAACGAGCCAAACTCGACGGCTCGATTTCCCGGCCACGCAACAACCTCGTCTCCGCTCAGAAGAACGCAGCGCTTCGTCGGCCTCACCCATCTCCAACTGATCCAAAGCTTCACGAAAGGCCTCTGAGATCTCCATAGCATCATATACTTGATAATCACTGCCAATGCTCTCCAGCTCAACCAGCTCTTCCGAACGAAGATTTCGGAGACCTGCCCCTCTGCTGGAAGAACGATAGACGTTCCCGGAGCGTGTCTCAACCATTTCGGCGAGAACAAGAGGAACTCTCAAAAAAAAACTTATCCTCTAAACACAGAAAACGCTGTTCGAGACACACAACTTGATCAACAACGATCCGAAACGAAACTCAAACTTTAATCGATCTCAGAGACCTACCGGCTCTTGCTTCTTTCCCTCACGAAAATCTCTAATTCAACGAAAAAGAAGCTACGAAATCAACCTCAGCCAGCTTTATTGCGGATATCTTCACCTCCGATCCCTCGACACTGACTCGGAGGGGAATACTGCAAAAGCTTTTACTCCTCAGTGTCTCAGGATCCGAGATATTAAAGAAAAATCACTTCTCAGCTCTATCGCGCTTCGCTGCACCATATTCGCAACACCGATCCGAACGATCCAGACACTCCGAGCGAGTGCTCCCCCGCACTGTCTCCAAAACACGCAGCCGCCGCACGCAGGCGCCGATCTTCACGAACTTTCTCGACGAAAAATCAAAATTCGAACGGACTCGAATCAACGCTGTACGAATTATTCGCATATATTCTCGCATGGCAAAGTATTATCTATCTCAAAACTACCACTCATTTTACCCCTATTTTCGGACCAAAATTGTCCGAATTTTCGCTTAGAAGCCTTCGATGTTACCTATTAGAGGGGATGTTGAGACTAACTTTAGAATAGCTACACTCATTCTTCTAAGCTAAGCTTTCTGTCATATCTATTTCGGTAAACCCCGACTCCGTACTGTGCCACGTGCCAGAGGCTCCAGCTCTGAAACATGTCAGAGGCTCCACTCATCAGGCCTCTCTTCTGATTCCGTATTTAGTAACCATCTGGAAATCTTACTCGATGCCTTACGAACTGTGCCTCTCGGAGAGGGTCAACCTACTGATATATAAGACGACACTTTCTCCAATAAAATTACTGTGGTGTGCTCCCATCCCAACCTCCGGTTGTCCTCTCTGAGCTCGTACGTGTCCCGCTGATCTACCGAACCTAGCTTTCGACCAATCTAGGAACAACAGTACCCCCCCCGAGATCAAGGACGCCGCATCGGGGCTCGTCTTCTGGAGAAACCAGCGACCATCATCCTCAAGGCTATGCAGACCTCGGAGGTTATTCTTCGCCAAGGAGTCACCAGAATTGATCACGAGTGAAATCGCTCAGACGGAGAGTGAAATCGCGAGTCTCCGCCTCTCAGCCATAGATATAGGAAACAGGCGGTTCCACGTTCAGCACTCTCTAATCATGTCGATGATAGACGGCAAAGTCGCTAATGCCATAATGGGAAACAGAGCGACAACCGTTTGTTTCATCTGTGGGGCGAAGCCAAGTCAAATCAACAATTTAGTGAGAGTTTGGGAAAGACCGCTCAACGAGCAGGCACTTCAATTCGGTATGTCGCCACTCCACGCAAGGATCAACACCATGGAGTGCCTCATCAGTATCGCCAGCCGACTCGAGTTCAGGAGCTGGGCTTGCTTTGCGCCGAATAAACCGGCACGAGACAGACGCCTGAAGGAGATGCAAGATGAGTTCAGGAAGGAACTCGGCTTGCTCGTCTCATTGGCCAAACCGGGCTCGGGCAACACAAATGATGGCAATACAGCCCGAAAATTCTTCAGGGAGAATACCACAACTGCTCGAATTACTCGTTAGGATCATGAGCTGATTTACAAACTTCATGTCATCTTAGAAGCCATGAATCCACATCATGAATTGGATAGCTAGGCCATCGGCCTCCATTGCGCGAGAACGGCAGAACTTTTCGTTATGCGCTATCCGTGGTACCACATGCCCGTGACAGTCCACAAGCTGCTGATACACGGCGCGATCATCGTGGAGAAGTCACTCCAGCCTGTGGGGGCTCTCAGCGAAGAAGCTCAGGAATTTCAGAAGCTATTCAAGAATTTCAGGCGGTTTCACGCAATGGAGAAGGATCGTGAGACCACGAATCGCGATGTCTTCCACAGGATGATGGCTAACTCAGATCCTTTCCCGAACATTGTACGGAAGAAGCCATCCACACAGGATATGGACATTCACGAAGATGTGAAACGGCTTCTCAAAGCCGGATAATGATATGATAGGCGATTCTCGTTGAATCAGTTCAGCCGCAATCGTCGATTTGTGGAGAAATTTTCGATTTTCGGAGTGGAGGGGCCGAGGCTCAAAGTTGCGAACATGCTCAAAAGTTGCCTATCCGTCCACAGAGCTCCCGAAAAAAA
>NW_003803930.1:4085-22146 GCF_000255335.2 Galendromus occidentalis
ACTCCAAAAAAAAGACGACGAAGTGAAACCTGTCTGTAGTTTCCCCTCCCTAGAATATACCGATCCAGGCTTGTGGGATCATTTTCGAAAGCCCTCGCGGGGAGCTTTCAGAAAAAAATATTAGACCTTACTCTCCCTCTATGTGTGTCTTCAATAAATAAAATGAGTCTTCGGACTTGGGATGTTTTGAAAATACTTTTTTTTTCAACTCAAATCTGCTCTGGAATCTTCCAGGATGGTCGAAGAAGGCTGATTTTTTTTTTCAAAATGTAGCTCAGGTCCTCAGCTTCCCAACGCCGCCCCGTCCGACCCTGTACCTCCGCCCGTTCGAAAGTTACAGCTCTCTTAAGATCAGGCCCTTCCCTCATAGGGATAACATTGGATCGATTTCCCGTGTGGCGCACTGTCCTAGACGATCACTAAATGAAGACGCTGGAGAAATTAAGAAGGGAAATCCGGAAGTGGGCGCACTATGCGTATAATGTTCGTCGAGCTAGCGGGTCTGATCCCAGGCCTAGCCGCTAACTGCACTACACTGGGGATTTGAACCCCTTGGGTTGAATGATTCTGAGATTTGGATCTAGGCGATCCGTGGATCGCTACTCTCGATCTCTGACAGACTGTGTGTGTGTGTTGGTCGACGGCTCGATCTCTCCGCCGGCTGGTTGCTTGACTGTTGACGGTGGCGCCGTGAGCGGGAGAAACCGGTATGATCGATCCGCGCTGCGCCGAGTGTGTGTTTGCTATCTGACTGAGTGCGCCCAACTTCCTAGGAATTTATTCTTATCTCTCCTGGAGATATAATTGATATTGATAATGATTATAATGTACACTGATTAATAGGACATGAATAAATATGGATCCTTGATCCGAAGCTTCCCCAATAAGTCTCTCTGGTCTCTCTGAGGAAATAGTTGAATGGATTATGGGAAACTAGAATCTGTTGGGAAGGATAGTGTGCTGTGAGTGTAGTGAATGCGCAATGGACCTAGTCCGTTCGTCAAATTCCCCCCTTCCTCCCGGAATTTCCGGAACCCGGTGTCGGGAATTCTGTGAGCAAGTCGTCACGAGCCGCTGATTCGAATTTGAATTCTCCCTCTATGGAAAGGGGAAGAATCGACTAACGGGAAGCGCGCGGCCGAATCGGTCTTTTTGTCCGACACTCTGACTCTGGTAGTCAGGAAGTTCCTCGCGACCCGAAATTCGTTCATCCCCGCAATTCACGTACAAGGACCAGGAAATGGAGCGGCCTACCGGAAATCGCCTTGGATCCCGATGGTCCCCTAGGGGGCTGTTTACAGAAGAGGTGAGGCGAATTGATTTGACGTAAATTCCGAAGGTTGAATTATTTGCGTGGGTGGAGGAGTGCTGTTTCTCCTTGAGTGGTGAAAGATTCCTTCTCTTTTCGGCTCCTGTATGAGTACTTGCTGCTCAATCGTTACCCTCCTAGGGAGGTTGACATCATTTCGGGCCCCGTTTGGGGGTCTCTGTCCGCCGCCGACCGCCGAATGTACCAAGCGGCCTCGAAGCGTTCTGTGTGTCAACTGTTAGTTTTGTTAGTAACCTGTTGGAGAATAGGGACAGAGAGGTGTATTTGCTGTCTAGCGCGATGAGAGCGTGAACGTGTTGAGAGACCAAATTGACAAAATTGGGTAACTATCGAGCGTGATCTCTCCTCCGGTTGACAGGATCCTTTCCATTTCGTGGATGTGAGCGTCCACAACGTAATTCGTCCGACCGAATTCCTCCTCGAGGAGCGCTTTCATAGGTTCGTAGTTTTCTGCTCGCAGATTGAGGTGTCTCTAGGCGTTGAGGGCCCTGCCTGACAGAGCGTCCTTTAGAAGGATGATCGTCTGGAGCTTTGGGATCGATCTCACGTGGACGAAAGCGTCGAATGTGTCCATGAACCCTCGGTATTGCTTGGTATCGCCGTTGAATCTCGGGAGCGTGAAGTTTTTGCTGAGTTTCGGGAGATAGTTTTCCGGGTTCCGGACTTCACTTTTTTATTTCTTCAGCGTCTTCATTTAGTGATCGTCTAGGACAGTGCGCCACATTTTGGTAGTTAATAGTTGAATGGATCATGGGAAACTAGAATCTGTTGGGAAGGATAGTGTGCTGTGAGTGTAGTGAATGCGCAATGGACCTAGTCCGTTCGTCACACCCTGGATGATTTTTCCCTCATCTCTGAATCACCGTCAAATCCTTCAGGATAGTCGCAGGAGGCTGTTTTTTATTCAAAATGAAGCCTAGCTCACCAGCTTTCCTACGCCGCCCCGTTCGACCCTTTTGGTCTACTCGGTCGGAAGTTAGTGCTCTTCTGAGATTAGGCTCCTCCCCAATAGGATCAACATTGAGTCGAAAATTTTGAAAATGACTTTGCCCGCGAAATTTCCATCCATCTTAAAACTGCTCCAAAAACGTATAGGCTGGTCGGGGGAGGCTGTGTCTCTTTTCAAGATGTAGCTCATGTCTTTAGCTTTCCAACGAGGCCCCGAACGACCATGGGACCTGACCCGTTCGGGAGCTACAGGAATTTCGAGAGTGGACGATTCCTCCATGGGAATAACATAGAATCAGAAAAAAATGTCTGAAATTCAATTCCACCTTCTGAGAATGGTGCGCTCCCGCTCAGAGGTATCCTCGTGCTACGGAGCTTGTTTTGAGTAGGTTTCCATGATTGTGCTCCGACTGCCGCCGCTTACCTCCTACGGTTTCCGGAGCACGTGCTCATTGTTCGCGAGTTCCCGAGTCATTGTCAGTGGAGTGCAGCATGTCTTCAAGTTCCAGTAGTGAAGGCTCCCACACACGCCGAGCCGGTGTTCGGGACCCAGCCAACAATCGAGCTGCAGTTAAGAAGCAGAAGCGGACCCATGGTGGATCGTATGCGAGTACTTCGGGGAATGTTGTTCCGAGCCGCAAACCGGGCTCGAATTGCCACTGTCGAATGGAGGGCTTCACCGTGGTGCCGGCAACAACAAGACAGTTCCTGTTCGAGAATTTCTACCGGATGGCAAGCACAGTCCAGCAAGACACGTACCTACAAAGCCAGATGCTCTCAGTCCCAGTGGCACGCCGCCGTCCGCGCAAGCAGCCCAGAGAAGACGAACAGTCAAGTCGGAGTCATGTTTTGAAATTCTCCGTGTCGGATGGAGCGAGGCGGCTCCCGGTCTGCAGAAAGGCTTTTATCAGCATTCTTGAGGTTGATGAGTTCCGAGTGCGCCGTATTGGGGCGCTGCTTCGGGACGGCGAAGTGCCGACAGAGAAGCGCGGTGGCGCACACCATACAGTTCCCGAAAACGAGAAAAACCGCGTCGACCTGCATATACGGTCATTCCCCGTGAGCTCGAAGGAATTCCAGTACCTTGATGCGAGACTCACCGTACAGAAAATGTACAACCTGTACAAGGCTAAGCATCCGGAGTCAGCTGTGTGGTACCATTCTTACAATGCGTACTTCAAATCGAGCTTCCGCTTGAGTTTTGGTCGTCCCCAGGTTGATGTATGCTCGAAGTGCAAAGCACTGGCTCAGAAAATGAAATCAACAGGCTTACGCGATGCCGCGAAGCGCTCTGCCTCGTCACAGCTCGCTCAACATAAGGAGTTGGCGGAGAGATACTTCGAAAAGATTACTGAAGTAAAAGAATTGGCGAGAATGAACCTGGCAGTCGGAGCCGTGACATTCGACTTCATGGCGAATCTACCGCTTCCAAACATACCCGTCCAGGAAGTTTTCTACCTTCGCCAACTCTGGCTTTATACAATCGGCGTACATAGCCTTACCGATGATTCCGCCTCTATGTTCATGTATCATGAAGGTGTCGCTCGCCGAGGCCCAGATGAGGTTTGCAGCTTTGTCCTCAATTCCATTCGAGAGTCGGTCCCAACCGAAGTGGAAGAGCTCCACTTGTTTTGCGATGGCTGCTCGGGCCAGAACAAGAATAATACATTTCTGCGAGCCTTGCTGGCACTGACGGCCACCGGAAGGTTCGAGAGGATTTTCTCCTACTTCCCAGTGCGCGGACACTCCTTCCTACCGTGTCATCGCGATTTCGGAGTGATCAAAAGAGCCGTCAAGAGATTAGATCGTGTGTACGTCCCGGAAGAGTACTACGCCGTCGTGGGAGGGGCAAGGAGTACGAATCCATATCTAGTGTCTACCGACTGACTCATAAGTGGGTTTTATCCAACACAGAGAGAACTCTCCCCAACCCCCCCGTCCCCGTCCAAATCGTGAATCTGGTGGAGTAATTTGAAATAAACAATTCGGTCTATGACAATACAACGAGTGTGTCTTCTTCAAACTCCGTGCTTCTTTTATTCCCTGAACTCTAGTTACGATCAGACTCCAGCATTTCAAAACCACAACGGCGGCGACGCGGAAAGAAGGTGCGTTGGCTGGCCCCAGCCAACGACGAACCCAGAAGGATTTTTTTGTGGTAGTGAGTTTCGTGGACTGGAGGAACTGTCAACACGGGAGACAGGAAACGAGCGACGGAGAAAAGTGGCAATGTACTCCGACGGAGAAATCTATAAAATTCTCTAACTCCGCTCCTGAGTGGACTAGATGGATGAAACGTCGGTAGCGGGTAGAGCTCGGTTGGAGCTATACCTTGCCGAGTTTGGGTGCGATTCGTAGCAATGGTCTCCGAGCTAGAAGCATCGGCAACTCAAAAAAAGAAGGGAGAGTGGGGGAGGGACTTCTTGGAAAGCACTTGACAAAGGAAACTAGGACCTTCGAAGCCGTCTACCCTCGACACTTTGATAGAGGAGGCTTTAACGAACATTTTAAGACCAAGCAGAGCATGCTCGGTTGATCCATTCAGTTTTTATTAGCAAAACATTGAGAATTTGAGGACGCCAAAAAGTCTGAATTCGTCTGCTCTCGACCCGGTGGATAAGGTCATACCCCCACCATTGCATATCAAGCTCGGGTTGATGAAGCAGTTCGTGAAGGCACTCAAGAAGGACGGATCTTGCTTCGGATACATAGTCCAGAAGCTTCGTTCCGTGAGCAAACAGAAACTGCTAGCGGGAGTGCTCCACGGGCCCCACATCCGGCGAATCATGAAGGACCCAAATTTCATTGAATCGATGAACCCGGAGGAAGCCGCCGCCTGGGAATCGTCCGTCTCAGTCGCCACGAATTTCTTGGGGAACACGAGAGCTTCCAACTACGTGGAGTTGGTGCAGAGACTTCTAGAAAGCTTCCGCATTCTCGGATGTAGAATGAGTATCAAGGTTCATTATCTCCACGCCCACTTTGATCACTTCCCTGAGAATTTAGGCTCAATGAGCGACGAGCAAGGCGAAAGGTTCCATCAGGACATCAGCACCATGGAGGAGCGATATCAAGGGAGGTGGGATGAGTCTATGATGGCACACTATTGCTGGAACCTCATGAGGGGAGCCTCTGGTCGACCACATTCTAGACAATCGCTGACGGCTCTATTTGATGCGGATCGATCGACCCCAAGTGAAATCGGACGTTTTCGGTTTTTAGAGTAAATCATGAATAAAAACTGAATGGCTTTACCGATCGAGCTCTGCTTGGTCCTAAAATGTTCGTGAAAGTCTTCTCTATCAAAGTGACGAGGGAAGACGACTTCGAAGGTCCTTGTTTTTTTGTCGAGTGCTTTCCAAGAGGTCCCTCTCCCACATTTTCCTTCTTTTTTTGAGTTTCCGATGCCTCTAGCTCGGAGACCATTGCTACGAATCGCACCGAAATTCGGCCAGGTATAGCTCGAACCAAGCTCTACCCGCTACCACGTACCACCCGGATTTCCAGGGGAAAGCCTTAGTCGGGTACTCTCGAATTGAAATTGATGATCGGGAATTGATTCTTTCGCGCCTCTCACGTTTTCTCTCTCCTCCCCCTCGAATTTTTCGCTGCACTGTCGTTTGACGAAGGAGGGATCTCCACTTCCTCGACTCGCTTTCTTGGTTGCACATCTCCAAAGTGATCTCACCGTACCTCATGCAGCCTGCGATTTGGTCTCCTCGATGGCTCACAGTGGGGCAGAATGCGAAAATAGGTTGAAAAAATTATTTTGCTGTTTTTTTTTCAAATCGTCCAAGCTCATCGATAAGGGGGTGATGAGTGATGAGGAGGGCGACCAACCCTCGGGTCCGGCGGGATGGATTCGAGGCGGGCCGTATGAACAATGAGAATGTTGGGAACTTGACCGAGCCTTTTCGCGTTCTTCTCCACAAAAGTTGTACGACTACGACAACTCCCGTTTTATCTCCGACGGAAGCTGGATGCGTGTTTACTCAAAGATCGTCTTAATGACGGGGAGTCCTCAATCACAGCACTCTCGAGCTTCACTCGGGCCAACAAAACCTTCTCGAGGAGATCTAAGTTCGCGAGTAAAAGCGAGACACTTCGATTTGCACACCTGCGAGGGATCCTAGGACTCAACTGCTGCATCGAAAAAGCAGGGTTTGAGAACTGAATATGGAAGAAGAGAGATCGGAGAGTATTTTTAAGCTCCTCCCTGGTGGAAGACTCAAGAAGAGCGTGTACTTTCTACCTATGTGAAAGTTGACACATATCCCGAAGAAATGACAAGTCTTCATGAAATTCACTAGGTATCTCAAAGATCTTATATTGTCCCCGGATGTTGTATTGAACATTGATCTCGACTCAATCAAGTTCACTGGTACGTTCTTTTTCCATATCGACAGCTGATCTCGTGTTTCTCCGCGGAGCACCCCAACGACCACTTCAACGTCTGGATCGGGTGGCGTTTTCAGGGCTACTTCAGCTGTTCGTTACGCACTCTTGGATCAAAATATTGACAAGATTGATGTGCCTCCCGAGCTTCAAGGAGTCGATGAGAATGCTAGTCGCCCAAAAAGCGGAATCGCTGACTTGAATGTTTTCCGCCTATTTTCGCATTCTGCCCCACTGTGCGGCGTGGGTCTCCCGAAACGTCCCCTTTCGGGATATTCCGGCGAGATTTTTCGGCCACGGAGCCTGTGCCAAAGCCCTACAAGCAGGCTGACGCCCGGGCCATCGCTTTGGTCGTTTGGGAAGAGTTCTCGCCTGCAGAACGAGCGCCGTATCTTCGCGCGTCGACCGAGGTGCGGCTCGCAGAGCGTTACGGCAGGGCGCCCGGCGCTGTTGCATATCCGCCGATTCCGCGCATGTTGCGGTGAGTTATTGAATTTTTTTCTATTTCGATTATCTTGTTTTGATGCTCGCATCCCGCCGCAACTCCTCCGGTGCCGTGCGCTTATGCTAATAAGTTCCCCTCTTAGGTTCGCTATCCCGTTCCCGTGGCAGTGCGACGAGTTCCTCCGTCGTCTCCGAAAGGTCTCCGAGGCCCGGACGGCCGATCCTTCGGCGCCCGGCGCTACTATTCAGCCGCCCGGCGCGCAACAAATCATGCCGTTGGAGTATTGTCCGACCCGGCCGGCCGATTCAAGGTTGAACCAGGCCGATCAGATGCTGGCGATGGTTCGCCGCACGTACGAGGCCTATAAGGCCCTACTGCGGCCCGGCCAGCCTCTACCCGATTATGTCGATGTCCGACGTCGGGTGTACGCCCGGTTTGGGATTTTCCCGGACGAGACGTCGGAGTCAAACAGCCCGTCCTCGTAGCTGGAGGACAGCGAGACAGAGAGCGACGGCCAGGCCGAACTTGTTCGGCGTTGGGTCGCCGAGTCTCGGCCATGGCTGTTGAAAAGCCATGATGATGAGGTCACCCGGCGACAGGAAATCCGCAAGGTTTCAGCTATTCCTACTCGAATCGAACGCTCTCGTACACAGGAGAGAAGAAGACTGTGGTCGCTGTACAGACAATAAATGCGTTGTCCCACAGCTACACCACCCAGCCTCTCCTGAACATGAACGGTGAACTCGTGGGTCGTCTGTATGTGAATCTTCAAGAGCCGAGTGGCGAATTCGGGCTAATCCTTTCGGGAGACGTGACGAGCTACAGCAATTTGTTCGTGACCTGTACCATGCTAGGGAAGCTCAACAAGGGACTGATGAGAACCTGGTGTGATGAGATATTGAAGGAAGTTTTGAATCGTACGCAAATAGATCGCTGTTTCCTCTACCTTGATTCTTGGTCGGGCCAGAGAGATGCAAGTCTCTTCCGATTGGACGAGAAGGAAGTCAGCATCAAGACAATTCCCCCGGGCGCCACATGGCTCATACAACCCTTGGATGTATACTGTTTCCAAATGTGGAAAAACTTCGCTAAAAGATTGACTCGCGCTTGCGGAATGATTGGCCGCCGCATCGACCGCCGTGACGATGCTCCACGAGTGCAATCCCTTATATACAATCAATTCCAACATTCGGAATTCGGCAGCATGTGGCTGGGTGGGTGTTTAGTCGCAGTGCTCTCCAAACCCCCAGCCCCAACACCAGTGCAGAAGGCGCGTCAGCGCAAGAAGGTCCCGAAGGAGAAGACGTCTGTGGACCAAATCGTTTTGACGTGATGTAGAATTCAAATTCGGTTCGCTGTTGTCGTGGATCACGACGAAGTTTCTGTCCTTCTCTTCGATCATCAGGCAAATCCCCGAGCCACCACTCGGGTCCCCCACCAACTACAACAATTCCGCCGGTGAGCCCGCGGCTGTCTGAAGCTCAGGAAGCCGCTGGGAACGTCTCGGGGGCGAAAGCTGCAAGCTCTTTCTGCTTCCCAAGACTCGAGGACCATCAAGATTCTTATCGTCGAAGTTTCGCATTTTCTAACTTGAACTGTTCTCCTGTTACCATCGTTTCCGACTGTAGGTCGGTGTCGGATCAAGCGTGTTAGATCCGACAGCTGAATAAGTCCCAAACGCTTCGTCGATTAACAGCATACAATACTACTGTTGATGCAGTTCTTGGGATGATTCCAGCGAAGAACTCGATTCTAGGCCGGGACGGATTCGAATGGTACATTTTTTCGTGGTCACACGGAGGTGTAGATGGACGTCTGACGTTCGAGGTGTGAGACGGACGTTTGAGGTGTAATATGGATGTCGGAGGTGCATGATGTAACAGTGTGTGACGAGTAGTCGGAGGGGACGCGCGTCCCCTCCGACTCGACGGTTGCACAGCGACTAGAGTCCCTGTGTGTGTCTAATAAACTAGAGGTGTCTACCGTTGGTTCGTTAATACCGAGGTCTTCATTCGCCGTATCCCAGGAAGATAGCCCCCCCCCCTGGACCATTAGCAGCGGTGGGATTTGCGGCGAAGATCTTGGAAAGTGGAACGAGAGAAGACCAGAGACTTCAAGCTGAGAGGTGGAGTGTTGTTTCATGCCGAGAAGGGATGGTTTAGCTTTGTGGTACCGGCGAAAATGCGAAAGCACGTGCTGGTAATGGCACATGATAAGGCGGGACACTTTGGAATTGAGAAAACAATCGAAATAATGAGGCGGTTTCACTGATTCCCGGAGATGAAACAGTACGTGGTTCATCATATCCAATCGTGTATGGAGTGTCTGTTCAATGAAGCGGCGGTTGGAAGACAGGAGGGGATGCTGAATCCAATGAGGCCGGAACGACGACCATTCGAGCGAGTACATATCGATCATTTAGGACCTCTTCCGAAGTCGAAAGGGGAGGAACATATCATGGTGTTGGTTGACGGGCTGACAAAATACGTACTGCTGGCGGTTAAAACAACAAACGCGGCGGCTGTAATTGATTTTCTGACTCGGACATTTAGAGCATATAGGACACCGATGTGGCTGGTGTCGGATCGTGGGACGGCATCCACGGCGAAATCAACAGAGGAGTTTCTGAGCGGGATGGGAGTTCGGCATATTTTGATTTCGCCTCAGAGACTACAATCAAATGGTCTAGTGGTTGAATTAGGAAGTAGCGAGGCTACTAAGAACATTAGGCGAGAGTCCGGATGAGTCAGATTGGGCGAAACATATTCAGTTGGCACAGATGCATATGGATAGAGCGCCAGCGAGGGGGTCAGGGAAGTCACCTTTCGAGGCATTGCATGGTTATCTGCCGAGGTTGGATAATTTTTCGAGGTTGGTTTTGCAAGAACAAGAGAATTCAGAAGGAGATTCGGGAGACGATCATTAGAAATCAAGCCAAATACGCGGAGGACTACGATAAGAAAAGGAAACCCCATTGGCGGCGGTATGAGATCGGGAATATCGTATTAGTAAGGCGGTCGCCGGTACAGACGGGGTTACCAACAAAGCTGCAACCAAAGTATAGGGAACCGATGGTAATTACGGAGATTCTACCGAAGGATACATATCGGCTCGCTCAAATGGGGGTCGAAAAGCAATATTTGTGTACGGCGCACTTTTCTCAAAATGGTACAGAGTGTACGGGGATGAAAGTGACGGGGAGTCTCTGCCTGGCCAGAAAATATTCAACGTTCGGAGGCATCGAAGTCGGAGAACAACATCGAGCTAGGTGAACAGGAGGACATTCGAGTCGACGAGTTGTCACAACATTTCGAGGGTCTGAACATGTCGACCCGAGAAGAGGAGACGGAACCGAAGATCAGAAAAACAAGAATGGCGGTTACAGAGGAATCAAGTGACGACTCAAGAAAAGACGGCGCGCCGAAATCGAAGAGCGAACGGGCTCGAAATCACCAGAAAGTTAAGGCTACACCGTTGACGGGGAGAGAAGCTCAAGAACGACGAAAAGAGGGTGAAGCAAGAGTTCGGTCGAAGCGAACAGTGCATTTCCGAGGCAAATATACGAAGTAGATAGTTAGGCGGAAAAAGCAGAAGGGGAATTAGGAATGGATGGTGAACTAGGAGAAAATATACAGGCGGTAATATGTGGGTAGATAGTGGAGAAGAGATGTTCAAGTTGAGGACAACTAGGAGGTAGCGATGGCAGAGCGAGCGGGCGATTCACGCTGAGACTGGCGGAAAGAAGACACCCCCAACGGAAAAGAGATCGGAACGCTCGAATCGAACGAAGCAGCAGTCAGTTCGACGTGTGGTGTCTTGCGAACGAGTCGTCATGAGTGTGTGCGCCGACTCTTTGGACAACAGGCACGAGACGGGGTCGCCGGCGTGCAGTGCGAGAAGACGGCCGTGCAGGGGCTGCAACGAAGTCGGGCACTTCGAGAGGAATTGCCCTGCGCGCACCTGTTTCCGATGTGGCGGAACGGGGCATTTGCGGGCGGCGTGTCCAAGTCCGAGGGATATGCCCCCGATGGCGCCGGAAGTGCCGGAAGCCCGAGGAGTCCAGCAGGCTGACGAGGTTCGTGTGGTGCAAGCCGAAGACGTTCCAGAGGAGTCCAGTGAGGAAGACGACGAGGAGGACCCCTTTTTCTGGGGGAACCGCCCCTTTGATGAGCCGGAGGACGAACGGCCGGTCGAGGAGCCGGTGTTGGCGGTCCGGCCGCGGGTAGGCGAAACGCCGGCCATGACGGCGCGGTGAGTTTGGAGCCAGCGGGTGACGTCGCCGGAGGAGTATTCGACGTAGGTGAAGCCGATGGGTCCGCAACACCCGGCGGTACGGACGGTGGAGGACGTGCGTAACTTCCGGATGATGGCACATTACAAGTGTGCCATATGTTTGATGGTGCCAGAAGACCCCCAGACGACGACATGCGGCCATCTATTCTGTTTCCTATGTTTGGCGAAGGTGTTGAGGCGAAATCCGGCGTGTCCGACGTGCAGGACGGTGTTGAGGAGTGAAGACGCGGTGAAGAATTTATATTTGTATGGTAGTCGGTAGAGGTGGAATCGCTGGAATCTCGTCCTAGACGATCACTAAATGAAGACGCTGAAGAAGTCAAGAAGAAAAGTCCGGAAGCGGGCGCACTATGCGTGTAACGTTCGTTGAGCTAGCTAGCGGGTCTGATCCCAGGCCTAGCCACTAAGTTCACTCCACTGGGGATTTGAACCCCTTGGGTTGGATGATTCTGAGATTCGGATGGCAGCGGTACGTGGATCGCTATTATGGATTGAGGCCAGGGACCAGCGACGAAGAGCTCCTCGACCCGGTCAAAACAACTGTGCTGGGCCTGCTTCGACGGCTCGTTGATGTAAACGACCTCACGTGCTTCGACACGATTTCAAGTCGGGATGGAAAGCTCCTAAAAAACCTGGCAGCTTTGCTGGCCATCGAAGATGATGAGTTCTTGAGACAAGCGGAACAAGCAAGCGATCTTTCTTCCTTGCCAGCGGGAAGTGAGTTATAGTAGGATATCAAAACTTTCCAGAGAACACCTCCAATGTCCTGAATGTCGATCTCACATTTTTAGTGCATGATCACGCGTCTGAGGACTCTCAGCACATGGTCATGCGAGATTCCTGACGCATGGTCGTGTGGCTGAATTTTCTTCACGCATGGTCGTGCGGATCAGAATTTCCGACGGAATCTCGTCAGCAGCTTCTAACGTGTGATCCATTGCAGTCCGGCGGCCGAAGAAACTTGAAGGGTGGTCGATCGAAAAAGTGTACACCTACTCGGAAATGGGCTATTTTAATCGAGAAATTCTGACGATAACGGTGATCCGATCCTCGCCATCGAAGCCATGTCCCCCGCCACCCCCATCTCGAAGTCAGCCGCGAGAAGACGACAGTACGTAACCATATCAATCCTGTACCTCTAGACCTACGCGCTTCTCAATGATCCGAGGAGCATGCCCATGCGCTATCGCCGGTCGTTCTCACCTCTGCGCTGCCGGTCCGCGTACAATCCCCATGCGCACAGTCATCGGGAGCGCATGTCATGCTTATCGCTGTGCGCTTTCGATACTGTAGTCGAATACAGGCTCTGATATTTATCATCAATTTTCATTCCAGGGAAAATACCCGATATAATGGCTATTATGGAGAGTCGACGGCTTTACCTCTCCGCCGGCTGGCTGCTTGACTGTCGACGGTGGCGCCGTGAGCGGGAGAAACCGGTATGAGCGATGCGCGCTGCGCCGAGTGTGTGTTTGCTATCTGAGTGTGCCCGACTTCCTAGGAATTTATTCTTATTTCTCCTGGAGATATAATTGAGATTGATAATGACTATAATGTACACTGAATAATATAGGACATGAATAAATATGGATCCTTGATCCGAAGTTCCCCCAATAAGTCTCTCTGGTCTGTCTGAGGATATAGTTGAATGGATTATGGGAAACTAGAATCTGTTGGGAAGGATAGTGTGCTGTGAATGTAGTGGATGCGCAATGGACCTAGTCCGTTCGTCACAGTCCCCCCTCCCCCCGGAATTCCCGGAACCCGGTGTCGGGAATTCTGTGAGAAAGTCATCGCCACACGCCGCTGACTCGAACTTGAATTTTCCCCCTATGGAGAGGGGAGGGATCGACTAAAGGGAAGCGCGCGGCAGAATCGGTCTTTTCGTCCGACCTTCTGACGAGGTAGTCACGAAGTTTCACGTATTTCGCAATTCGTTCATTTTCGCAATTCGCGTACGAAGATTAGGAAATGCAGCGGCCCACAGGAAATCGTCTTGGATTTCGATGGTCCCCTAGGGGGCTATTTACTGAAGAGGTGAGGCGAATTGATTTGACGTAAATTCCGAAGGTTGAATGATTTGTGTGGGTGGAGGAGTGCTGTTTCTCCTTGAGTGGTAAAAGATTTCTTTTCTTTTCAGCTCCTGTACGAGTACTTGATGCTCAATCGTCATCCTCCTAGGGAGGTTGACGTCATTTCGGGACTCGTCTGGGGGTCTCTGTCCGCTGCCGACCGCCGACCGTACCAAGCAGCCTCGAAGTGAGCTCAGCGAGGGGGTGCGCGGGCGGCGCCGGGTCAGCTTGGTCTGACTCGGCGCCTTGAATTCTGCGTGCCCCCGAGTTGGCACGCGGAGAGGTATGTGTGCGCCTTGCGTACACAGTTGGCCCTCGGCCACCCAGTCACCCTCCAGGAGGGGGAGCGAGCCACCATCATCTGGCTGGGTGCGCGCTTTTTCCCCCCTCGGGGCTTCGACTATGCAGCCGTCGAGATGTGCCCAGGGCACGACCACCAAGACGCGCCCCCAGGGGGTCGCGAATTTTTTCTCAACTGTCGCTATATCTACGGGAGTGCCACCGTGGGGCTCCGCCGCGATGAACAAATGACGTTCCGAGTTGCCGTTAATGCCGTGTTTCTATGTTTCTATATAAAGAGACTTCTCTGAAATAAACCTTACTATGGTGTCTCCCCTTCGCGAGACTGCACTCCTAAGTTATCACTCATGCTTCTTGAGTCAGTACGTTTCCCGTCTTCCGACTCAACGCTCCGACACGTTATCAGCACGAATAGCTCTGCTTGTCATCGCTGGCGTGACGTCCGAGGAAGATAAACGAAGGGGTAAGCTGTTTACCTGTACCTTTTGGTATTGGTGGTACAGCAGAATCGGGCTGCGATCTGGTTTCTTTCGGCTAATGCAAAAGGCTCCGGAGATTGAGGATACGTTTGAATTTGCCACGATCCCGATTGGCACACATGCCGGGGGATGGAACTAGCGGATCTGGTCCGAAATTCGATCAATTACAAGGTGTGCGACTTATGGACATCACGGTCTCGTCAAAAATCGATCGAGTGCTTCTATGTTGTTCGATGGCAGTTTTGAGTGGTGACTTGGGTGTAAGCATTTCATCATCCGGCTACTTGTATTCGTACATCGAGATCACTCCCCATTGAGAGACCGCGGCAATGATTCGAGCCAGATGTGATCAAGGGAAACATTCGAGTTTTAACCCTCATCTCCGAAATCGCTACCAAATTCAGACAGTGCATCATCTCTACGTTTAGAGTCCTCGGACGATCCAGATCCTCAAGAAGACTCCCAGCTCTCGTCCTGACTTGTCTCCGGAGACTTAGTGCTTATACCAGAAGCAGAAATGTGCAGCAGTAGGAATGTTACTTCGGGATCATTAGGCTCATGCTTTGATTCCTCGATCGTGCGGAGATGTGGAAGGTGTTCACGATTGGATCGGAGGAGATGAAGAGCATACTTAGCAGATGGTAATTCGAATCAATTCTCGACTTTTTCTCGTGTTTTGCAGCCGGAAATGACGGCACTCTTTGTGACGGGCTTCTTGAGCTTCTTCGGTGAGAATTCCGATCAGCACTGGGAGGTGTCGGATGACACTGTGATCAAATATTCTATGGACCGTTGGAGTGAATCCAAACCATGGATAGAGCTCCCCCAATACGGCTCTCGTTTCTCCGAGATAATATTCGAACTTATCTACCTCTATTCGAGATTTTGAAGACGCGGTCTTCAGAATGACCTTGAAGCCATATTCCTGAAGTCATATTTTTCATTGACCCGAGACGCAAACCTACTGAGCTGATTTCTGAGGTCCTCAAGATTAAGTCGATGGAAGTCCACATTTGCGCGGCTCAAGACGAAAATAAGCATGCCATCGAGGCATTTTCCGCCGCGGAGCTCCATGAACCTCTCAGCGAACTCTCTCCGATCGACCACAACTTCAAGATCTGTTAATTGCCCGCATTCATAAATGCCGGAACTTGCCGAGCTTTTTATCGCAGAAATGAGAAGACAAGGGTTCGGAGGAGATTTCTTGCCCATTGGCGCGCCGTGGGAAGCCCTCGGAATCACTTTTTCTCGATTAAAAAGTTAGGCGAAAATGAGTGTTTTCAGAGACAGGAAGAGGTTCGAGAAGAGCGGTACAGGACAACTGGGCCAAAACCAACTGGGCCAAGAACCAACTGGGCCAAAAACCAACTGGGCAAGAAACCAACTGGGCAAAAAACCAACTGGGCCAAAAACCAACTGGGCCAAGAACAAATTGGGCCAAAGACCCAACAGACACGAACAGACACGATCGGAGACAATACCGAGCTCATATTGGCGACCATCGAGAGACGCCTTTAAGCTGTAAAGTGAGTTGAGGGGAT
Organism: Galendromus occidentalis; assembly: GCF_000255335.2. Taxonomy (NCBI): domain Eukaryota; kingdom Metazoa; phylum Arthropoda; class Arachnida; order Mesostigmata; family Phytoseiidae; genus Galendromus; species Galendromus occidentalis. The sequence continues at coordinate 19,889 of NW_003803930.1, forward strand.
GTCGCTCGCACGGCAGCTCGCGACTTGACTTGGTCGCACGAAGATCCGACGTCGATCTCTCCCCGCTTTTGTTTGTTGTTGAAGTGAGGAGAGTATTTGTGATCGACTGGTGGACCTCCCGATAAGGATAGACTCTAGTTCCATATTGTCAAGTATGTTCGATCGACTCATCTGGGCGCAACGTGGAATAGGATAAAGATCGTCGTCAGAAAATTAAATTGTATTCGCATAATCCCAGCTGCTTCCTTTCAAAATCAACTAGTCTCTTTCTTTTCTATAATTATCACCAGCTCGATGAGAAATGGAATCCACTTCGGGCGTTACGAGTCAGAGAGGTCAGGAGAAATTGGCCCACGATGGCCATCTCTTTGTCAAAGCATACGTCCTGAAGAGCGGCTTGCAGTCTTGGCGGTGTATGTACAAAACCGCACCGATTCCATGCAAGGCGAGAGCTTATACTCTGATGAGTACGCGGGAAGTTATCCGCACAAGTGGCATCCACTCTGATCCGCCAGATCCCTCAGGTGTAGAGGTCGCCAAAATCACCTCGACGATCAAACGACGTTGCGAAGAAACAAGTGAGGCACCTTCCTCCTTGATTAACACGGCTTTGGTCACAGCGACGACGGCTACGCTCGGTCGCATGAATCGACCCCAGTCGATTTCTCGTCTCATCAATCGTCATCGGAACGCCCGCTCTGCGGCTCCATCGAATCCGGACTCTCGCGGTTCCATTGTCATACCCGAAGCGTACAGGATCTATGAGAGCGAGCCGGGCGTTTCTGAAAATTTCCTGGTGGCGGACAGCGGCGTCGGAGATCCGAATCGGATCTTGGTATTCGGCAGAGAATCGTCGAGCTCCTGGATCGGCCTCGTCGACAAATTGTATGTCGATGGAACTTTCAGTCTCGCGCCGCCGCAATTCTCACAGGTCTCTATTGGTCGATTCCAGAATGATCGAATGTCTTATTGAAACAATTTCAAGCTCCTGATTATTGAAACTCGGATTCAATTGACAGGTGTTCGTAGTTCTGGCCGAGCGAGCTCAGTGCGTTGTGCCCGTCGCCTACGCGTTGCTCCCAGACAAAGCAGCCGAATCGTACACTCGGATGCTGAATCTCTTGAAAGAGGCTTGGCCGGCCCTCTGTCCCGCCAGCGTGGTCATGGACTACGAGCGGGCCATGATGATTGCGGTCAGGGCTTGCTTCCCGCCCGAAACACGCATTCAGGGATGCTTCTTCCACTTGGTGAAGAACATCAAACTACGCGTAGCTCAGGAAGGTCTTTGGAGTCGCTATACCAACGATGACGACTTCGCACTGAAAGCCCGAATGATAGCTGCTTTGGCATTCGTTCCGCCGTCAGAGTTAGATAATGCAGTCGCGGAGCTTTCGCCTGTATTGCCGGAAGAGTTGATTCCAGTTCTCAACTATTTCGAGGACATTTACATAGGGCGTATGAACCGGATCCGAGCCGACGGTACCGTAGACCGGAGAACACCGCAGTTCCCGGTCGAGATGTGGTCAGTATACCAGAGAACGCTCGACGGAGAAGCCCGCACGAATAACTATGCGGAGGCGGCACATCGCAGACTCCAGGTTGAATTCGGGATACAGCATCCGACAATTTGGAAGTTCATCGACGGGCTTAAGAAAGTCCAAAAAGGCCGTGACCTACAAGTCGAATCATTCGTAGCCGGCGGTGCTCCTCCAACAAAAAGGACCAAGTACGTTCGTGCAGACGAGCGAATCCTGGGAGTGGTCGAGCGTGCCGAACATCTACAGCATGTAGAATACTCCGAGGCATAGCTCACAATTTCCTCATGGACGCGTAGTTTCGCTCCCCAGTCCTCAACGGCAAGCGAACTACCACCACGGTCGTTGGTAGTTTTCGCGCAATAAAACTGGGTCGCTGGGCGAGCGAATAACCGAAGGGCCGAGAAAGACAGAGCGCTCACATGATGGCACAAAAGAGTCAAGTGTCACAGCGATTGATTTAAAGAAGACAAAACATGAGTTTTTAATTTAGGTAAAGATCACCCCTTTTTCCGAATTCCTAATCATAGTTTCCGAACAGAGGGCATTTCCAATCGAAACCTATTTCCCGGTCCGATTCAGTCTTGCCCAGTTGGTTTTGGCCCAGTTGGTTTTGGCCCAGTTCGTTCATTTGCCCAGTTGGTTTTGGCCCAGTTGGCTCATTTGCCCAGTTGATTTTGGCCCAGTTGGTTTTTGGCCCAGTTGGTTTTTGGCCCAGTTGTC
>NW_003803931.1:0-1658 GCF_000255335.2 Galendromus occidentalis
CCACGAAATCTCGGAGTTCCACAATGATGGATTGGGTCGATTGACGGTACCGGAGAGCGTTTTCCACCGACAACTCGAATCGGGTCGGTTGACACGCTGAAGTCAGCGGTAGTAGGATTTTGTCGAGCTCGGAGACTTCTTTCTGAAGTTCTTCAATTTTCGTGATGTATTTGAGTGCCTCCTTGCGCGAGCCCTCGCCAGGCACATACTTTGCCGAGAACTCTTCGGCGGCCTTGATCGTCTTCGTTAGGTTTGTCCGGAGTGTCGAGCGTTGCTTATAGTTGAGATTGAAGGTTCGTGTTTCTTCCGCCGATGGGGTGTATGCCTGCTCGGGGAGTTCCTCGCAATCCTCATTTCCCATTTTTAACGACTGGTTTACGGGTGTCCGGAGTGACGAAGAAGAACTGGGGTGGACTAGGGAATCCGTGCAGTTGTCGGCGCTGTCGGCTGGCGATACTCCTCGGAACCGCTATGTCGAGAGATTGGAGCGTTTTTCACTGGCACTGGGCTCCAAAGGACTTTGGATTCTCGGTCACGAGCGGGGAGTCACGGACGTTGACAATCCCGAACTGTATTCGGATCCCACTTCTGACACCAAATGTTATGTACCGAGACCCGGGGTTGCACCCTGGGGCCGGATCGCTGGGGAAACAGAGATTGACAACTCGCTCCTTTCTGAATTTCGAGATCTCCGCGCGGCTGTACCGGCGACCCGTCTGGAGAGATCGGTCGTTGACCTCGATCTCCGCGTTGATCCAGAGCGGACGGCGCTTCGGTGCCCTCTCTGACGGCGGGAGCTCTCTCCTTTATTTGAATCGGTTCCGGGAAACCGGACTTCATGACCATCTACGATCCCTTGATACATCATCCACTTCTGAATCCGTGACAGACATTCTATTTGGAAAAACCAGTTCGCAGCTCCGCACCACTGCAGCCAGGGCATTTTTTCAGGTGATTCTCGGTCTCATGCTTCTCATGCAGTCATCAGAAAAACCCTCCATCAACGTAGTTGTACTCGGCATCATTGACGTGGATGAGAGTCTCCGAATATTAAGAGACGAGATCACTGCCGACTTGATGACGAAATCGAACTGCGACGAGACCTGGCAAATGAGTTACGGCGCTGCACTACAGCCAGAATGCGACCTTTCCACGACATGGAGCTTCTCGGAGCCGTGTTGGATCCCGAAATGAAGAAAATCTCTAGAGTCAAGGCAGAGATACCGCAACGGATACAGCCTGGCGCCGGAGCCGACCCTCCTCCGCGCATGCAACTGACCGCCCGTCACCCCCCCACCCTCCAAAATCACATGCATTGCGATGTACTCGAAGATGGGATAGGCTTATCCGAATGGTTCTCCAGAAATCTCCTCAATTTATGGTTGTCGAGTTTCCGTAGAGGTATACCAGCTGACATTAACGCTTCGCTTAATTCGAGGTTGAATTGCGAGCTCTTTCCGGAGGCCACCAGGAAGGGTTCGATTCGCACTACGTTCGACGTCCTCGCGAGCAACTTCTTACTGGATGAAGCTCTGTGCTTCATACCGTTCAGATGCTGAGTTACAAGAAATCTTTCCTCGGCCGAAACTTCTTTTTCACAGACTCGGCAGAGTAAGACCCAGCCAACCCCTGGGAAGCTCGCGAGAGATTCCGTCGCC
>NW_003803932.1:0-10330 GCF_000255335.2 Galendromus occidentalis
AGTATCACATACGAAGGGAGGAAATCGTCAGCGGTTTTTGACCTCGAACCTTGATCAGTGACAAGTGCAGAGGAAAAAGTTACGGGGGGGCGAACGCCCCACCGCCCCCTCCCTGGATCCGCCACTGCCCGTCAGCATCTCGGAATTCTTTCCAAAGAAGAGAAAGAAATTATTCCCAAGAGGTATAGTTGAAACTTCCAGGAGCGGATCCAGCTTTTTTTCTTGGGGGGGGCCAAGTCATATTTTCAGGGGGGGAAGAGCCGAAAATGATGACGCGCCACCTCGCGGCCCATGCTTTTGTATAGGGATCGAAGATTCTTGGGGGAGGCCATGGCCCCCTGGCCCCCTCCCTGGATCCGCCACTGGAAACTTCGGCAGAGGACTAGGATCAGTGAAGGAAGGCGGAACCTTGAATAAATGGCGTCCTACTGAGCTTCCCATGAAAGTATAGTCCAATCGTGGATTCGATGTCAAATCCCTGGTTTTATAGATAATTCGCCGGACAATTGTACCTATACATGATGGGCTACGTAAGCTCATGATGGGGTTCGCAGCCAGAGGAAATCGAAAACGAAGGTCTCATTCAGATTATATAACAGACGGATCGGAAAACCTCGCCCACAATATAACGGATCCGAGTCGTAGGGTCCGGCATCGGAGCGCCTCATTACGCCGCGGCCGTTTCGCCGCGACCACTTTTACCGTGAAAGCTTTCGCCGCAGGACCTGGAAGGTATCACGGAATGTACCGTTTCGCGGCGAGACCCTCGGTCGCTAGGAACCATGATAGTTTATGATGAGTGAATGTGCTCCGCTATGATGAGCTGAGTGCTCCCGGTTTTCCCATCTCGGCAAGCGCGGCAATTAGATCCCAGTCCGACTGAAACTACGAATTCTTGCTGCCGGAGGGGGTTGAAGACTCAGAAAAGATCGCGAGGGAGTCGACGGGGGAACTACGTCGCTTGACTCGAACTCGAACACGTGCCCCGACCGACAGGCTCCAGAATGCACGGGAGGCCCGTTTTGTTCACGCCCACGCGAACATATCGTAGGTGAAGCCAATGCAGGATCATTGTTGGAGCATCGGATCGGGGAACGTGATCCCTCGATCAAGACGGTAGGGCATTGGGCGAGGCTATCATGCAGCTATCAAGACTGGCACTTTCCAGAATAGGTGTCACGCATCCTCCATGCTTGACTGCATGATCTGTACGGGTCAGACTGGAAGATGGAGGAGGGTTTTCAGGCGGCAACCTATCGAAAATATACGAGTGCCCTACACTTCATGGTAAAATTTGTCCTTCCCGCGCGAAGATTTGACGATTGTAGTCATTTCGCCTTCTCGAGATCGAAGGGGATGGAATTGCTCAGCGATATCGGCATCGATTTGATATGTCAGACTTTGGTTTGAGTGTTTGTTGTCGCCGTATAAAATGGCATGCGCACTTCGCCGCGAGGCTCGATGACGCTCCATATGTCAACGGTCTCTCCATGTTGTAGGAGCAGAATTGATATCACCCGTCGCACAGTGGCGCCAAAGCCACTTTTAGGTGGACAAAATTATTTTATGAGATTTCCCGATCATAAGTGACTCAGAAGAGAAGGAGAAGCTTGAGAAAAACTTTAATAGCCTATTCGCTAAATGGAATCGGCAGAAATCAGGGTATACAAGACACTGACACTGATGAGTGAACGATGGTATTCTCGCGAGCACTTTTCTGGATATTAGAGGTCGCAATCACTGGAACTTTCCCCGGAAGATCCGGATGGGAGCGGTGAATTCGGATCTCCGTGGTTGTCGCAATCCATCGGGATCTCAGGATCCTCTGAACCTGAGGGATTCTCAACTTCCATTGATGTATCTTCCTCAGTGACGAAGCTACATTTGAGCAAGGATAGAACTTGTGGGTCGATACTCTTTGATTTACGTTTCGGTGGTTGGCGAAAGTTGGCGACCAACGGATCCGACGAAATCATCAACAGACAGAAGAGATCGTAATTCGAGTTTTCTCGCGAGTTCTTCCGGGTATTATGAAGTCGAAAAGGTCGACAATCTTTGTTTCGCGATTCTTGGGACTCTTCCGTGAGCATCCCGACTGGCGTGAAATGTATAGATCTGCGCTCGGAGCATCAGAGGGAGCGGCTGATGAGCCCAGGATGACCTTCCAGAATCTCGGGAGAAGTACACCGCACCCGAAAAAAATAAATTAATCGATGGATATGCTGGGATTTCCGCAGATTCCCTCGGATTCCCGCGTTTTGAACAAAGAATGAAATATTCGGTAACCGGGTCGAACCGGGTCTCAATTCTTGACGTGAAACGTCTTTAGAAAGGTTGGCCTAGTATTTCACCGAATGTGTGATGAAACTTGTCCATTTTCTACGCCCTGCAGCTCCGTGCCTCCTACACCGATCGACACCCGGTTGGTGTCTTTAGATAGCAAATTTACGGCACATCAATTTCATATACTTCCTACGGAATTCCCACACGGACAGATCAACTCCTGGAGGCAAGAATGACACCCTATGCGCCCTATTCGCCCGTGATCACGGCTGCTCCTGGGAGAGCGCGATTTCAAATTTCCGGAGCGCGCGTAACGGCCCAATGGCTAGCAACGCAATTCCGCATCCACCTCTTTCAAAACTCAGAAGAAGATATTTTCCACTCAGAAGAAGACATTTTCCACTCAGAAGAAGATATTTTCCCAACTTCGGTGAAGAGTTCGACTTCACCAGTGATAATGAGACCTAAAACCACGAGCTGAGTTTAAAGGGATAATGATGATGCTCGAGTCTTACGAATGGCCATTCCGAAGACGTATCACGTCCTCTACACGGTAGTGGCTCTGCTGCTACCTCTGAATTTTTTTATAAATATGAGCGGACCTGAGGCTTCCTTGGCGGAGAGATTCGGGTGGAATAATGTGGAATACAAGCTTCCCCGCCCTCGTCAATATCCACAAATTTTGATGGTTTCGATGCATTATAAAGATTTTCCGATTCGGGGACATGAGAGAGTAGCGAATGGGTCTGAATGGCCTGGAAACTTGAAACTCGGACGGAACTTGAAGTCAAAGCAATGATACCGCTAATCGGAGTCGGTTAGAGCCATTCATTTCGCGAAAGTAGCAGATGGGAAAAGAAATTCCGTATGATACCACTGATTGGGAGATGACTTCGATAGCCGCGCATTAATCAGTGAGTGCTCAGTTGACGCTCATGCCTATGGCTCCCTGAACGCCGACCACTCGCGCGTCTTTCCCGCCTGTTCCGGAGTCGATCCTGGTATCTTTGATTTTGTCCACCTGAAAGTGGCTTTGGCGCCACTGTGCGTCGTTCGCAGCAAACATTTACTCCTCATTCATTGTTATGATTCGCGGAATGAGGTCACGGTGGAATGGTCGCGGCGCAATGGGGTGTACCGGAGGTCCGGAACCCCTCTTTCCATTGGGGGGGAAGGGAAAGAAGGATATCGCTCTTGCGTCCGCCTCCTCAAGGAGTGACGGAGAACCTCCCAAGTTGAAAAGGTATCACGGAATGTACTCTCCCCCCGGTGAGGGAACATCATTGAAGGACAGCGAGACATCAGCTTGAGGAAATCAGAATCAAAGAGTGGTATAAAGTAAGGGAGGTTGTGGAGGAATTTTCGGAGTCGCTCCAATCCCGCCCTGAGATCACCGCCGTGATTTTGTTCCGTGTGCAACGTGCTAGGTAATCTTTGTGAACGCACGGGAGGATCCCATTCCCGAGCATCCGATCCCCCGACCCTGTTCGGAGCTCGGACCATTCGACAACAACGGCGTCGGATAATCCCGCGCCCACGGATCAGTTAGATGCTGTTGCTCAAATCAATAGTGCTGGTCTCGCTATGGGCAAAGTACGCCGGCTGCTCCCGATCTATTTTCGACATACTGCGCCAGGAAATTGATTATTCGACATGGAATGAAGATCTGGAGCCTGTCCTTGCCAACTTGACTAAGCAGATGCGGAGACAGATCCTTCCATACGCCCAGGAGATTCTCTACGATGACGAGATTCCGCAAGAGTGTCTTCAGAGTTTTCTAAGGATCGCCTCAGGGCTGAACGACGGAAAAGTATGGGCAATGAGATGTGAGTGTCGGGATTAGCATGACTCATTCCCCGATTCGCGGTGCCGCGACGCAGAAAGAAACGATTTCGTGGAAAACAAAGCCATTGGTTCAAAGCATCCTTCTTCGTCTTGCTCGATGTAATTAGAGCGAAAGATTCTCGAGGATTCTCCACGGTTCCTCCCGAAACTCGGGGTAAGAGATTTTACAGAAAACTTTGCCTTTTCGCAGTCTTGGACTCTTCTGGCGGTATCCTACCCGGCATGCTCGATGGCCGTGGCGCTTCATTGGGCAGCTACGACCAGTGTCTACGGATTCGAGCACCCGAGAAAAATGATCCAAAGAAGGTGGGAAAATAGATAACAGCGAACACCGCGAAAATATTTCCTCATTTAGTCTGCTATGGGATCTTCATATCAGGGACCATGTGAAGTTATCATGCATCGTCCCCTCATGACGGTACGATTTCCCCCCCCCCCTTCCTCTACTCCGCCGGGCATCAGTGCCCCCGACGCTTCTTTCTTGGATACTAGGGGAAATTCGGGCAAACCTGGGGTCTTTCACCGATAAGTCGGTATATTATATCCAGAGCTATTATGGCAGCACTTTCTCGCTGATGCTGAGGATTTCGATTTGAGAAACCTCTCGAAGAGCTCTGAGTCGTTGGCGCCGGACAGAAGTGGAATCTTCCTGCATCTATGGCATCCGTACGCCGTAGAGAAGCAGTCCCGTATTCCCCCGTGAAATTATCGCGACATCAATCGGCTGGTCAATCTTCCCGTGGTGACCGCTCATGTAGACTCTCTCAAGAGGCCCCTAACAGTCCACAGGTGCCTATCTGCCTCCAGTCACACCTCGTTTCCGTGCCGTTTAATGCTGTTCATTCTCTGACAAGTAGCACAGATTTATGATCGATGCTCCAGAACCCCGCTGTCTATCGACATCGACACGAAATTATAGCATGCGGATGTCGGCTCTCTATGACTCGCCTGAGCTCGGCTAAAATCATTATTATTGGTATTTTCCTCGCAGGTCGCCTTCGCAGGTCAATACTGCACAGCTTCAATCCTGATGAGACGACAACCGCTCTTACACAGGACTCTCCCCAGCTTCATCCAGCAGGACCCGAGAATTTGGGTGAGCCTAGTTGAAAATTCTGCCTCTCCGAGCTTTCCGGGGAAGACCGACTATTGCTTCCTCGTTCAATTAGATCCCGTCCATGGAGTGAGGTCATGCTCCGCGACGGCCGAGTCACGTGCCGGCGTCCTGGGTCCGATGGGAAGCCTTTTTCCGCAAACAGTATATGTGCATAATTCGTACGCTTGTTACGGATCAGATGATCACGGAGCGGGGCCTCTCAAGATGAAAGCAGTATCGAGTTCTCGGTTGGAAAACACGCTCGAGGTGTGAACTGACCCTCGGAACAGTTCGACAGAGGAGGCGCGGAAACACGCTTCCTCCCTGGATTCGGTCCCATAACAGAATCTTCAGTGAAGCCTCCCGCGAGCCTCCGAACTATCCTCATTTTTGGCAAGTGTTGACGCTTCTCGAATCGAACTATTCCGATTTTACGGAAGGCTGGAGTTGCAGTCTACAGCGATGACTCAAGAATTGTTCTCGGCGGGGAGCTCTCCTCTCTCTGATAAGGTCCGGCCCTGCGCTGCCAACTTTGCTCCAAGACAGGTCAGAGGAGAGCTTCCGTGGATTTCCTAGATCTTAGTCGGAGATGGAGAAAATTTTCTCAGGATTACCGAAGAGTCGAGGCAGTGGCATGTCTGGTGGGAGAGAGATCGGGGGAACCAGGGCACGTGCCTTCGGCGCCAACCCCAAGGAGGCGCTCACGGGAATCCTCTCGAAGCCAGTCAGCCCCGCCCGAGTCTTCTGCTTCGGAACGCTCGAATACCGTGCAGGTCCTCCGTGGGGAATACGCTCTCTCTCTTTCTCACGGCGCGGATTACCCCCGTCGTGTCCAAGTGGTGAAGTCTCTGAAGAGGAAAGCTTCGAGACAGAGGGGTCGCATTTCCGTACTAGTCGCCGAATGGGCTCGGTGCGCCACTGAGTCGAAGACACAGGACGACTTCCTCGATGCGAATCAGCTCGATCCGCTCTTTCCGGAAGCCTTCCGTCTATCCTCCGAGTTGACTCGGGCCGTCGTATGTTCGATTAGTGCCTGATTCCGATCCATACCGAAATGAACGAACACGAGACGCTTTCTGTTTGCCGATAGCCGGAAAGCAATACGCTCTCTTCCGTATGATTCGAATCTCTCCAACTTGCTCCGTCGAGACGCCTGACGATGCCGGTTGGGGCGGGGAAAGCTGGAGACTGGCGGAAACCCTATACGAAGGAGAAAATTCGTAAAGCGAGAAAATTATTTGCCCCAAGGGACTCTTCGGCGGAGGGAATGTGTCTTATGTCCTGGACCTCGTAGAGAGATCTCCTATTGGATACCGCGTGGGAATATGTCTGCCATCAACTTGCGATTCCTCTATCATTTCTCATCTAGCAAAGAAATGTGAGTCCCGACTCTTATTCTCTTAGATGGAGACTCGATGCCGCATAGGAAAGCCAGTCATTCCCTTAGTGAGCTTAATCAAGAATAATCCCAGGTCTCGCTCACAACTACGCCCGATATTCTTGCTTCCAGTCGTCGGGAAATACGGAATTAGCGCGGATGTTCTAGGATGCAGGGATCAAATCAAAGAACGACCAGCGAGCACCGGCACCGTAATATGTGGGTGGGTAGCTCCGGAATCCTCATTCCAAATACTCTCCTAACTTGTGACCTGATTGGGGAACATCGTGCCCCAAATCGATATATCATATGAGAGTCGAGTAGAGAGGGATCGGCGACAGGAATGAATGCGATCTTTGTTCGTCATCGATATAACCTGAGTAGGGAAGTCGGTGCTATAGGTGTCGATACTCTTAGCGAATCCTGGGAAGGAATCATGGATTTTCTGAAGAATGCCCACTCCCTTCCATTGCAGAGTCGTAATCGGAATCTTGACTGGCCTGCTAATACTGGGCACCGTGGTTGACATTTTCTGCGGCAACGATACACGAGGCAGGTATCGTAGAGCGAGAACATCAGTGCTCATTGATAATGCGATCAACGGGTCAGATAGCATCTAGCGGTCTGAGATACTGAGCAAAGGTCCTCCTAGCTCGAAATCATTCTCCCGACCGTCCTTCAATATGACATCGTCGGATGAAAAATCGGGCAGACAATTCATTCAGCGGAACTGTATTTTCTGATGCCATCTTATCCTCTCCCTCGCCTCCGAATCCGAGTAATCCGATTCCCGATCTAAGAATGGCTAATTCGGTCCTCAAGGTCTCGTTCGAGTCGCTCGATGTTTTTCGGCCCGCGCAAACTACCTGAGGTTCACCAATACCACCCTGACGCCCGAATCGAGGAGATTAGATTGTTTGCACGGGATTCGAGCCCTGAGCGCACTGTGGATTCTCTACGCCCATGTTTGCCTGAAAGACTGGGGCAATGTGGGTAGGTCACATCGAACGCTTCTCTCGGTCTCCTTCTAATAAAAGCTGCCTCAGAAACTCACTGCTCCCCTCGCTTTCCAGATGGCATCCTGACCCTCCTCTGGATGTTCAAATCCCCATCCGGCGTGATATTGAATCAGTTCGTATTGGCCTTGGAGACATTCTTCACACTTCTCGGCTTTTCATTGTACAGGCTTGTCACCCAAGAGCGGAAGCGAAATAATGCAAGTATTTTCCGGGCGAAATATATCCAATGTACGTAAACGGATTGCGAGCAGTTGTGGGGAACTCAACGACCTCCCTCCTCCAGATGCCTGCATTGAAGCTCGCGTTGAAAGTGATCCTGCGTCGTGCAGTCAGGTACATTGTTACGGGCATGGGAGCCATGGCCGTATTCTATGTTCTGCCTCTCATTACTTCGGGACCAGGCATCGACTATATGTATCCGTACCTTGAGGACTTTTGTAATGCGAGATGGTGGTCGTATCCCATTTTCATAAACAATTTGTGGACAATTCAAGACATCTGCGTCGAGAACCAGTGGTACGTGAGAGCCGATCGTAATGAAAGCCGAGATCCTGAAAAAAGAACTCGCATGATAATTCCGCTCCACCTCGTCCCAGGTACACCGCAGCAGATATGCAGATTGTTTGCATACTCATTCTACCCATCTGTTTGCTAATCCGGGAGCCAGGCAAGGGCATCCGAATCCTTCTATATCTTGTCGGGGGCTCGATGGTGTACGCTGCGAGTCTGACGTATTACTATGGCGCGTCTCCGATATTTTTGCTGCTACCGAACCAAGCAATAGCGGTAAGCACCAGTTCGAAAAACATGGAAGTGTGTGTGTTTCAAACCCTCATCAAGATCGGAATCCTCTCGCTTGTGTTCGGCAAGTAACGCGATGAGTTTCCTTCAGTCATTGCAATTGCTATCCCACCTGCACAACCATAGCCTCGCCCACCTGAGCCCGGCAGCCGTCGGTGTCCTCGGTGGATATCTCATCGACAAATATAGAGAGATCGATCTCGGGAAAACTGTGTACAGAGCCGGTTGGATCTTATACAGTGCTGTCATAATCGCTTTCGGAATGGGTGAGTGATGTCGATATTCATGAATGCGACCAGGTTGAGTGTCGAGTGGCCCTATGTATTCAAGATCTCGACGGGCTGAGAAAAAATGTACCGTAGGTTCCTCGTGACGGATAATGAATCTTCGGACAATTCTCAGACCCCGTGAACGGGAGGCTGTTTCATAAATAATAATCGAGGACGCTTGCCTTCTTAGCGTCCTGCATCTGGAATGATCGGGGTTACGCCTCCGTATCGGAGTCGGTACTATACGCAGCTATATTCAGACCGTTGTGGGCTGCGAGCCTTATCTGGTTGATCTACATGTGCTCATGCGGGAGAGCTCGTGAGTTGCTTTTGATGTTTCAAATATGGGGACGTCAGTGGGATGTCGAGTCAATATCGGGAGATCCTAGGGCTCGAGAGAAGCTGAACTATCCGGTCCCCGCCCCGATGGTAATGGGGGATTATCTAATCCAATTTCAAAACATAATTCTGTGAACTCTCATCCTTCTAGGCTTAATCCGCTGGTTTCTGAGCCGTCCGAATTTCATCGTCCTCAGTCGATTATCCTTGAGCTTTTACCTGATGCAGTGGCCGGCCCTGTGGCTTTCCATGTTCTCCACACGGAATCCGTATTCCGCCTCTCATTACCAGCATGTGAGTTAATAACGGAATTCCAGTCTCTATTCCAATGATTGTCTCCATTCCGAAGATAAAAGGAGGGGATCCGAGAGCGAAGCTCTGCACCCGCTCGAGCGACGAGAGCTCGAGCTTCGAACGGGCTGTAGAGACTCCCTGGGATAGAGTTGAAAGGAGGCGTCAGGGTTTCGGCGAAGAATCTGTGGAGCACCGGAGAGTCGCCCTCACAATAGATCAATCTCCTGGAAGGGTAAAGATCGAGAGAACCTCCGACTACTGCTCCTTGGCACTGACTACGATCAGATTAACGCTCCATGCCATCAGCGTGGTGAATGATGGCCGAGATGCCTGAATATTCTCGCTGAATCTGCGCCACGCCCGCCTCGTACAATCGAGCGAATCGCCGCACTCGCATGGCGTCGTATGATCGAGAACTTCTATAAGGCCTCCCGATCCCTTTACAGCTCCGCGAATTCGTCGCTGATGCGACGTTCAACGTCCTGGGGGCTTGGGTTCTGGTCCTATTATTCGAAGCTCCGACAACAGCTCTGGATTCGTTGGCTCTCCAATCACCGCGGAAGAAACCGACTCTCTCCGAGCAAGGAGAAGATAAATTGAGAGAAGAAGCTGCGGCGAAACTCGAAAACATGCATCCTATTCCATACCGACTCTAACTTTAGGGAATTGAATTTATGAATAAATGAATAAACTGATATCCGCAGCCGCAAGAGAGCTCCATGCTGTCTCTTTGATCCCTTCGACTCTCGGCTGCCCCGCAAGTCATCTGACATCGATTCATCGGACGAACTCGAAATCTGGATTTCAACCGGAAGATATCTCGGATCTCAAGAAGCGATGGAAACTCGCGAAACATGAGTGTTCGAGCAGCTATCGGACGTGAAATGGGGTACATGGGTATGTACTCATTTCTCGCGAGATCGCCGATTTTCTGTGCTCCCAAGACACATTTACGCGATCGACATGACTGATCTCCGCCAGTCGCGATTCGTCGAGTCGGGTTTTT
>NW_003803933.1:0-1422 GCF_000255335.2 Galendromus occidentalis
CGCGGGCTATGTACGAATAGTCGAGGGAGTACATTGTTAGCACTGGCCAGAGCGGGAATGCTACCGACCAGAGCACATCGAACGAAATACGAACCACTCGACCCACTGTGTACGAAATGCGGGAGAGAGGTAGAAACAATCCCTCACATCATCATGAAATGTGAACCATATCACTCTGAGACGAATGAGCTCCCCAGAATGCTGGGCTTGGAGGGGGAGGGTGACGATGGGACATGTGAGGAGACGAAGAGAACGCTCGAGGAATGGGAAAACGAGGCCCGAAGGATCCGCTAGAGAATACTCGCCCCTGGACTAGGGTCGCCCGTCGATGTGGCTCTTGGCTACACGAGGGCGAGGATCACTACCATACCATACCACAGTCCCAGTTTCTTGGCGAGTATCGTGACCTGCGATGAAAAGTGGGTCATGTAGTCCAATGCTCAGGAGGGTCAGTCTTGGCGTAAGCCCGGCGATAGGCAGCTGGTAGTCGATAGGCCAAAAGGTATTGACAAAAAGGTTCTTCTTAGTGTGTGGTGGAATAGGAGTGGAGTTATTCATTGGGAACTACATGAGAACAGAGTTCAACTTTTGACAGCAGAAAAATACTGCAGTCAGTTGAAGAGTGGTGCGTATAGAGATGCTGATTTCTTATACCATCACGATAATGCGCCTGCACATACGGCCGCCAAAACTTTGGATCTCATGGATCGAAAACTGGGATGGACTTTGTTCAAACATCCTCCCTACTCACCGGATTTGGCCCCTACCGACTATTTTCTATTTCGAAATCTCCAGACGTCGTTGAAAAGGACCTCGTTCAATACGAGAGCGCAGCTGGAGACTTTCATCCGAAAATGGTTCGATGAAAAGCCACCTTCTTATTTTGAAAAGGGCTTCGACGAATGGGGGTCTAGGTGTAGTGCAGTGCTTTTTTTGGTATTGCATTTTCGATTAGTTGGGACCGGTCGTTGTCCGCGCTGATTTTTGTAATGTGGTTTTTGCTGTTTTGTGCGTGAAAAACAGTGGATCTTTCGTCGACTTTTGAGACCTTCGGCTTGTCGTCCGCAGAGGATAAGGGTTTTAGTGGGTATTTGCCTTCGGGTGTGAGTCCCACACTGCCGGTAAACGAGAGCGTTAATATCGTCTCGCCCGTGCGTGCGTAAATGCATTTCTCCCACACCTCTGCGCTAACAAAAAAAATCCAAAGTTCGCCAAGCTTGCTAAGCTATACTGAGCTTACTAAGCGTAAATCCATTTTTCCCACACCTCACTCAGCTTTCTAAGCTGTACTAAGCATAATAAGCATATGAAGCTTACATAAGCTTACATAAGCTTACTAAGCTTACTAAGCATGCATAAGCTTACATGAGCTTACATAAGCTTACATAAGCTACGTAAGAGTTTTACCAAAACTAAGCTCTA
>NW_003803933.1:2021-15138 GCF_000255335.2 Galendromus occidentalis
TATTGCACGCCCGGCGTATTGGGGCTGCGGCACCGGCGGTTCAAGGCGCTCAGAAACGGCAAGACGCCGAGATGACAAGAGAGAGGGCATGCAGTTTTGAATGGAATGGCGGGAAGCCTCGATCTTATCACGGCAAGAGATTCGATAATGACAATGAGTTTATTTGATCACAGGAAATCGACTCAAGGATGCACGTGGATAGGTTCGAAAAGACATTTAAAACATAAGAATTGTGAGCAGTAAACACAGCGTATGAGAGGAAATTCAAGGTGATTGGAACATTTAGAATGAATATGTGTTCTGATCGGTTTAATTAAAATTTGGATAAGACTCTCGAACTCTTGCACTTCCTCTTCCAGCTCGTACCCGGATTTCTGCCATGCGTACTTCCACATGGCGGAGAACCGAGGGTGCTGGACTTGATTGTAGCATACGCTGTGTAGTTTCATGATAAAGTACCGATTGCATGGCTTGGCGGGGGTCTGATCAGAGAAATACATATCGCGGCAGCTCTGAATTAAATTTTTCACTAGAATTTTGTACTGGCGGAAAAAATATGCATCAAGGGGCTGCACGTGTTTTGTTGCGCCTTTTGGAATATATTCGATTTGAACATTTGGGTAGTTCAAACCGCTCTCGGGTCCTTGACCCGACCAGGCGTCTAATATCAATAGTAAGGGTGCAGCACTAGCCGATGGTAGGAATAAATCGTTGAACCAATCGCGCATCAACGCACTCGTGAATTTACCGGATTTCGTGCAAGCTACTTTGATATTCGGACAAGACAATAATACGGACGAGATTAATTCCTGAATTCGCGGTCCAAAATGGTTGCCGGCGACCTCTTGAAAGACAATGAAAGCTTTTTTACCCTAATTTGCCCCTCTTTGAAATATGAGTTTGAATCGAATACGAGTGCGTTAATGAGTTTGAATCGACGATTCGACATTCCACTTGCTTTTCCCCCTTGCTCGCAAGCGTCCGATCTCGGATCGGTTCGTATCCGAATCTGCTCTGGTCGGCATTCCAAACACAATCCCCGGGGATTTTTCTATCAGCAATAATTACATTGATGTCGTGCAAAAAACTGTCGCCTCGTTTTCGATCTCCTCTTCTGTCCTTATGTTCTTCCTGCAGATTTTCCTCGTGATCCGCCGACTCGGTATCCGGAGCTCCTTTCTGAGCTTCCGGAAATAGGAGTCGCTGTTGAAGGGTCTCTTTGGTTGATGTTTTTCGTGACCCTCCCGCACCCACCGAATGATATGATCGGGGTGATCTGGCACCTTTCGAAACGCGCCTGTTGAATTGATTCGATAAGCAATTAGGCCCTACCTAGACTACCGAAAGCGATACATAAGGGAGGTACTGCATCCGATCCACCACAACAGACTAACCGCAGCCAAAAGAGGAGAGCCAAACCGCACACACGAAGATCGAGGATGGACTAGTCGCCTGTCCAAACAGCAACCGAGCAATCCTACTTAAGGATCAGGCTACGAAACCAAACGAACAAGGCGAGAATGACAGAGGTCAAACCGCAGACACGGAAACCGAGGACGGACTGTCCAAACAGAAACCGACGCACTCCATCCGAGGGATCAAAGTACAATACCAGTGTAGCCAGCGAAGAATAACAAAAGGCACTGTAACCAAAGCGAGACGGCGAAGCCGCTAAGCGACTAAGAAAAACAATAGCACTCAGCATAGCACACGTGACTAACTCTCGGGCCGCCACAGAAATTCTGATAGCCAATGAACGGACAGGACACGCCCGCCGGGGAGACGGCAAACCTACGCCCCTCCCCGGACGATGAGGCATACTAAAGCAACACACACGAAACACAGAGCACCACTCGATGTAGTGAGTAAAGACACGAACATCTCAGTGATACCAAGTGACGTACAGCTAAGGCTCTCAGCAACCAGTGGTACAAACATCGTAGTGACCCGGACGTCTAGGCAACACACAGCCACAGGCCCATCAAGCAGTGACACAGACAACACAGCAATACAGTGACACCAGGAAAGTGACAAAAAGTTAGGACACCACATCACAAGAGATGGAAGCCGAACTGCAGACTATCGAGTCCGAAAGAACGCGAGAAGACAGGGCACAACATCCACGCTGCCCCCGAGAAGGGAACAACACGGATCCCCTGGAAAGTATACTTATATCAACTGTCAAAATATCGGCCCTACTAATAGCAATACTACTGGCCGGAGAAATATACCAGTACGTAATACATCGATAAATAACGTATAAAGATAATTCTAGGTATGTACACAAAGCCGTAGAATAGACCCAAGAACAAAAGCGGGAAAAGAAAACGGGAAAAAGCACGAAAAGAACAAAAGGAAGCCAACCCGCACTAAGAGCAACCTGCTCCCCAAAAAACAGAGAGAAGGAAAAACATAAAAAATCAAAAAAAACGTGCAAACATTCCAACCGTAGAAAATACGTTGGCGTGCATTTCTGCGATAGTATAAAAATGACAACGCACACTACGCTAGTAGGCAAACACGACGCAAAGAAAAGCGAAAAGCAAGAGACACTAATGCTACACCAAACCAGATCTGAAAAAATCAAAATGAGACTGATGTCGACGGAGGAAAAGGAAGTCTTCCTGGAAAATAAGGAGAAGGAAAAAATGGGTACCCCACATACAAGTAAAGGACAACCAAAGGAAAATACAACCAAAGAAATACAAGTATTACATCTGACTATATTTGAGAAACTTAGAATGAAACTAATGTCAATCGAAGAAAAAGAAGCCTTCCTGATTAGCAAGCTAGAAAAACAAGAGGCAAAGCTAGAGCAACAAAGTTCAAGTAATTCGAGCAGTGGTCAGCCGGAAACAACAACAGAAAAACTGCCATAGAACTACCCAAAACAGATTCCTACATGCGCAACTCACTGAAGAGGTGACCTGGCCACCGGACATGAGCAATGGTTCGTTCATGCCCCGGTTGAATGCCAGGTCACCGTAGTACCCCCCGAAAAAAGACTAAGCGGACCCCGTCCCACGAACAAACGAATTAAACAGCAAAGATAAAAGACACAGGTCTCAACGCACACAAAACCAAAACAAAAAAGCACCAAGCTTAGAGACAGCAAGGAAAAAAGACACCAAGCAAGACCGCCTCGTTCAAGAGACGCCAACCAACACAGAACAATACAGCTCGGGAGTATAAGGCTAATTGAGTATCCCCCGTCGGGAAACAGTTGGAATGCCGAAAGGCGCTATCCTGTCCCCGCTCGGATGAGAGGAGAAGGTAGTTTTTAGTGCGTGAGAGTCGCACACTACCCGGCGAAACCCCTAAGTGCGCGTTCTCTTAAGACGACGAGTTGGGAAAGTAGACCGGGCGTGCATAATGCATTTTCTACACCTCCTCTTAAAACTAAACCAAAAAAAAAAACCTAACCTAACCCAACCTAACCTAACTGGTGTTCATAAGTTTTGTCCAGTGTATGGCAAGTGTCGTCAAGATCTATCGGTCAAGATCCGGTCAGGTTCCGGTCAAGATCCGGTCAAGGTCAGGTTAAGGTCGGCTCAAGGTCAGGTTAAGGTCGGCTCAAGGTCAGGTAAAGGTCGGCTCAAGGTCAGGTCAAGGTTACGTCAGTATCAGGTCAAGGTCAGGTCAGGTCAATGTCAGGTCAATGTCAGGTCAGGTTTGCAGTCGTCGCCTGCTATTGCACCGTGTGCGGCAGCTTCCCGCGCTGCTCCGTGAATTCTTCTACTTATCGTGGTTAATCTTATCTCGACTTGGTGGACTACTGGATCATCTGACACTGGTCTGTGAATCATGCTCGCTCAGTGGTGAGCATGGCCCACTACTCGCCTGTCTGGGATTATGTCAAAATTTCTTACATGTGAGCTGCTATGTAAGCAAGGAAAACGCCGGCCTCTGTCCGGTGTGCGTTACCGCTGAGAAGAAGGCTCCTACGACCAAAAACGTTTTTTGCCGAGTCATTCAGCTCACAAACTTAATACTCGAGCTTCATGCAAAAGTGGACTCCCAGGCCAGTGAGATCGCCTCACTTCGAGAAGCCCAGATTTCGCGGATCGAATCCGGTCGTCCACCTGTGTCAAGCCCCCCTGAATGTGATCCAAATGCGAGTAACAAAGTGAAAACCGCCCGGCCTCGGAAACCGTTGCCCGCCACCGAGCCAGTCGTATCGAATGCTTTGGCTCCACAGCAGGCCGCCCGGCCCGCATCGCCGACGGCCACAGCTGTGTTCGATACACCTATTGATGCTAATCATCCGCCTCGGCCCCCTCAACCTGCCTCTGGTGCCAGGGGGAAGTTGCCGAAACCCAACTCCAGGAGGCACCGGCCCACTACTGGTACTGGGAATGCTACATGCACTCTGAGTGCCGCGCCGCGCCCTCCGAAATCTGCGCGCATTATTGTCTCGCGCCTCGCCAAATCTACCTCGGCTCGCTCCGTCTTCGACTACGCCTCGACTTTATCCTCTGGAGTCAGTTCTGTGGCTAAACTCAAGAATGAAGCTGGCCATTACGCTTCATTCATCATCAGCACCAGTGATATCGATTACCGAATACTGCTCGAGGCTGGAAGCTGGCCTGAGGGGGCCACCGTCGACAGATTCCGTGGACGCTCTATACTTGAGGAAAGGGTGGAGGAGACCGCTGAGCCAGTTAGCCTTAGCTGACTTGGGGTCATCTCCATTAATGCTGCTAGTGTCGCATCTCCCGGTAAACTCGACATTCTATTCAACTACTGCACGAAAAATTTTGTACAAATCATCTTTATATGTGAGACTTGGTGCAAGCCTGGCTCGATCAGCGACGCGGAATTATCGTTCAATGATACTTTCACTGTCATCAGGAGAGATCGCCCCGGCTCCAAGCCTGGAGGAGGTGTGTGCATCCTGGTATGTAAGACCCTCAGCTGCTGCCCCATTGAAATTTTTGGTGACGGAGAGGTTTGTGCTTGCGACCTCTTCACACCGAGTCGTCAACTCCGCCTCATCTCTTTCTACTACCCTCCCTGGACCGAGTCTGTGGCTGATGGTATCCATCGCATCTCGTCGTTCATAAGCGAACTCGAGTCGCTCCTCAGCAATGATGCGACTGTTATTTGCTGCGGTGACATGAATCTACCACTCATTGATTGGATATCATTTACCTGCCCTGCCTCTTCTGACAGCAGCACGCGCTCAAGAGAGGAACTGTTCAGAGATTTCGTCTCCTTCTATGGACTATCGCAAGTCGTCTCTGCTCCCACTCATCGTAGTGGTAATATCATCGATCTCGTCCTGACAAATGATGAGGACATTCTTGGTGATATCGCCGTACTACCGGCACCGATCAAATCGGATCACTACCTACTATCCTTCAAGCTAACCCTTACTACCTCGAATGCTTCATCACTTAGGCAGTCATTCGATTTCAAAAAGGGTGATTACGATGCCATCACGGATCACCTCCTCGCTGTCCCGTGGCCGGGCGTGGCCGATAGTGTTCATGGGGATGTTGATGCTCTCTATGACTTTCTCGTGAGGCTCCTGTGTGACCTGCGGGACGCCTTTATTCCTCGACGCACCTCATCTCGGCCAAACCACAGCCTACCTGACCATATCGCTCGTCTGTATGAGCGACTCAACGATCCCGCCGTTCAACAGTCAGCGGAAATGCATGATGACACCATCTCCAGGATTGAGCGCCTTGTAACTCGAGAGCGCAGGTCGGTTGAGTCCCGTGTCGCCGCCTCTGGCCATCCACGTGACTTCTTCCGTTACGCTCAGAGCCGCATGAGCGGAGGAGCCGGCGTTCCTCTACTCAAATCTGCTGATGGTTCGGTGCTCATATCGTCCCAGCAGAAGGCTGATCTCCTGGCTAAATACTTTTCATCTCTCCATACTGTCGACGATGGGTCGCAGATCGCTGATGGCCCCCAACGGATGTCGCCGCCCTTGCTCCAGGATCCCTCGATTGATGAACTCACTGTGTTCAACACTCTTCGTACTCTAGGTAGTAAACTCACAGTCACCCCTGACGGATTACCTCCACTCTTCTTCACGAAGTCTGCGCTCGGCCTTGCCAGGCCCCTCGAAATTATCTACAATCTATCTCTTCGGAGTGGGATTGTGCCTGCTGCTTGGAAGGTCTCGTTTGTCACGCCCGTTTACAAGGGCAAGGGCTCGCGTGCCGATCCTTGTAACTATAGGCCCATTTCTATAAATGTTGTTGCTAGTAAGGTCCTTGAGAGGATACTTGCCAACCTTATTACCACTCACTGTGAATTCCACTCCCTCCTTGATCCTTACCAATTCGGATTTCGGTCTAAGAGGTCTACTGTTCTTCAGCTAATCGATACTCATAATTACTGGATATCTTCGTACAATGATACTTCGGCCAAGATTGATGTTATTTATATCGACTTTCGGGCAGCATTCGACGTTGTTAACCATAGATTGCTCATCTCGAAGCTTCCCTCTTTTGGCCTCTCCGGTCGACTCTGTGATTGGTTTGCGAGTTTCCTCCATGACCGCTCTGCCATTGTTAGAATTGATTCCTCTTTCTCCCGCCCTTACCACTGTTCGTCAGGTGTAGCTCAGGGTAGTGTCATTGGACCTCTTCTATACCTGCTGTTCACAAACGATCTTCGATACGAGATTGTAAATGGTGTCGAGTACCGTACCTTCGCTGACGACACAAAGATCTTCGCTGATATCTCTAAGCCGGGAGCGCGTGACGCGCTCCAATCATCCCTGTCCAACATCGGACGTTGGGCTCTTCGTTGGAAGCTCCTGATCTCTTCCTCGAAATCTTCTGCCATCCATATCCTCCACGATGCGCCTTTCACGTACATGCTCCTCGATGAGGCTATTCCTGAGAACCGCCAGGTCAGGGACCTCGGGGTTGTATTCAGTTCTGACCTGAAACCCGAGAGGCATGTCCATATGGCTATCGCAAGAGCGGGCAGAACAGCAAATTTTGTGCTCAGAGCTTTCGATTGTAAAATTCCGGAGGTCTACCTCCGCGCCTTTGAGGCACTTGTTCTGCCTTCCCTGCTCTACGGTTCTGAAGTCTGGCGACCCTGGCTCAAGGGCTCCGTGGCAGCTCTGGATGGACTTCAGCGGAAGTTCCTCAGAAGAGTAGCCGCTAAGTGTGGAACTGAGCTTGATCGGTGCTTCCTCCCCTCAATTAGCGATATCCTCGACGATAAGGACCTGAGACTCGCTCATACAGTTCTACGTCTTCAATTTATGAGAGGCTTCTTCATTACCCGCCCCACAAACACTCGCTCTGGACGGTTATTCGTCATCCCCAGAGCCCGCAATAACACTGTATTCAATAGTTTCCGCTGGAGACTTTCCAAGCGCTTCAATGATCTCGGCCTGCCTTGGCCCCTCCTTATCCCCCCGGATGATTAAATAAATCCGTGTATTACCATAAAAAATGTCAAGACAGTGTCAAGTCCATGTCAGGTCGAGTCCAGGTCAAGGTCGGATCAAGGTTAGGTCAAGGTCGGGTCAGGTCAGGTCAATGTAGCATCGAGGTCGGATCAACGTCGGATCAGGGTCCAAATTCAACATCTGTGTCATAGTGGACAAAACTTATGAACACCAGTCAGGTTAGGTTGGGTTAGGTTAGGTTTTTTTTTTGCACAATGTCGAGGTCAAGAGAAGATCAATTCAAGGTCATGTCAAGATTATGTCAGGTCAGATCAAATCAGAGTCAGCTCAGAGTAATTATACGACATCATTGTCATGTTGGACAAAACTTATGTTATGTTAAGCACTATGTTCGCGTGAGTGTGTTCTCACACTCATAAGAATTTCAAGAGTACCCTCTCACACACATTCCATCTACAGGGCTTTGATTCAGAATACTTCCGCATTCAACGTGAGTGTTCGTAAGATTTATTAGAAAGATCTTTAACTACAGCATCCCACCGAAGACTAGCGAATGAGGGTAAAAAAAGGGATTAAAGCCATGAAACAAATCTCTTTATTAAGATTATATAATCGGACGAGATACATGAATTTAAGCCATGGCCGGAGGATCTCAACTCTCCGGCCAAACCCCCCGGGCCAACCACCACCCGGAGGGCCGGTTATCCCCGCATACTCCACCGAATAGCGTTGAGCGCTGTAATGAAAATGGATAACCGGGCTTCGTAAAGTCTAAACGTAATCTTCGTAATGTATATTCGTCTGAAACAATGTCACAGCCTTGGACTGCGAAAACATTCTTATGACCACCCGAGAAAAAACATCTCTTCGCAGAAATTTTGAAATCAAAGACTTTGTCCCGTAGAGCCCGAATTGGCTCCATACTAGAAGCAGACGTGGTCACGTCGTCCAGATTATGATCAAACAAAACTGAGATGGTCATTCCAAAAACCGTACATTCCACTCGCTGTCCGGTCACGTCTTCTATTTCGCTTGACGTCGTTGCGCCCACGTCATGTGATCTAGCTTCGTGGCGACACCTAGGGCACCAATATGTGCCCGAGGATCTTTCCTCTAATTTTTTGTAACAAGTCACATTCGGACACGATTTGTAAAAGTGTAATCTGTCATCGAAGTTCACCACTTTGCCACGGATCACGAATTTGGCGTACACCTCCGCCGGCATTTCAACGAGATCATGAATCATGTTCGCTATGACGACTCTTTTGGTTTCTATCGAAAACTGGAAAAGAGGACCGAGGTCCCCCCTAACCGAGCTATGAGCTGTCCACCATTCGTTCAAAACACGTATCTCGTGGATCGTATCGTCGAATATTTTTTCCGAATCCTGCGTGAGAGTGAATGTCGGATGGCCGTTGTAGACCTTCGTTTTCACCCTGGTCAGAATTACAGCACGGCCAGTATTGTCGACGATATCGACGCGGTCGTCGCTCCATACCGTGATATTCACCAATTTTTTGTGCTGATCCGCGATTCGTATATCGTATTTAGGGATGAGCTTATTGTCCTTCATCCTCTGTATATGTGTCGTCTCGGATATGGAAACGATCACCCCACTTATATTGAAGACCGCATTGTCTTTGAAGGCGCGCGGCAGATTCATCAACGGAGTCAAGTCGTAATCATCGTCGAGCTCAAGTTCGTCGGGAATTTCGATTATCGTCGTTGACATGTCAAGATCTCAGCGCGAGATCGTCAAGATTGAGCTCGACATCATTGTTTGTATTGTTGTATTGAGGGTTGGACGCTTTACAGAAAAAATTGGCGATCTGATACGACTTCCCCTCAGTGACACGTTCGTAGAAACGATCGTGTACTGTTCCGAAAGCAGTACAACGAATCTCCGATGATTCGTCCCGAATTATGAACGAAAATAGTTTACCGGGCTCACCGGTGCTCGAACTATCGTATTCGAGCGACGCTCTTGTATATGCCGTTCATGTCTGCACACAGGGCGAACAAGACCTCACCGAAGTGTATCGCCGTGTCATCTTGTGTGGTGCGTCATCATGTGCGTCTGGGACAAATGTGATGCAGTGCGTGTTATTCGATATTCACTGGACACTTAAGCAGAGCTCAGTATAATAGAACAGACAGTTGGTGTTACCCAGTATTTATTCCAGTTGTTGCAGTGCTTATATAGGTCCAGAAGAAGTGGAAAGTGGTAAAGAGAAAGAACACTGTCTCCCTCAGTGTATCAGACGGTTACAGGGAACATAGATTCTGAACACCCCGCCTTCGCTGGAAGCGGTCTGATACGATAATAAACTAGTTATTTAACCATCACCTATACCATATTGATTAACATATTGCATGTTCCGAATGAATTGCATGAAGTCCGCATTCACATATGCTCCTAGATCTCAGTGGGCCAGATTTTGATATACAGGGTGTCTCAATATTCCTGATGATGATTCACATTTCGTTATCTAAAGTCTCGGATTATCCATAGGATTCAATGGACGAAGAATGGATGGTCATTCCGGAAGTAGATTTTCGTTGTTCGTAGAGAAGACATGTGATTCTACTGGAGTATCATCCACAGATGGGAATCGAAGAAGAAGCGATAGACTCAGTCTATTCTGGGCTTTTTGGGGCATTTCAGATGGTCACTTAAGATGCTTAGGTCTAGACGTTGTCTAGAACGATGGATTCGTTTCGTGGGAGAGAACATTCCTGACTCCGACGTGAATCTCTGATCATATCCTGAGAGATCCATTCCATCGTGTTCCGTCAATTGGTTTGTGTTGAATGCTCCATTCGATGAACAATGAACAACGGCATTGAACTCGGTCCCATCCCTGGACCTGCCTTATCCGATGAGGAGAGCATGCCGCCACCTACGCGGTCTTTGCTGTTTCCAACTCGGGACGTGTACGATGGGTTCCGAAGAAGGAGATACTGCTGTGATAGATGTAGTTGCTCATCAGTGACACTGATATTCATTCTCATCGTGGGAATTCTCAATTTCCTGGTGCTTCAGGGCATTGCCAGCACCGTCGATAAATCATCGACACGACTAGGATCGATTGAGAGGCTTTTGGTCACACGATTTGAAGGACCAAAGGTGCTCACTGATCACATTTCGAAAGCTGAAGCAGAGAAATTCGGATTCAATCCCTGGTCTCGAGTGGTGATCGATGAACGATCCCGTGATAGGATTCCGCTCGTAGACTTTTGAGTGTTCGCGGAAACGTCTCGGAGTGATCTGTCTATCACCGAGAGATAAGATTTGTCTTCTGAGACCCCATGGTAGATCGTTGACGAACGTTACTGTGCCCTATGAGCGTGTACAGAGCGATATTCTTGATGAAATCATCAAAGTAGAGGGAGTCATGAATGATTGTAAAAATTCTACTTGGCTTATCTCCGTATCTTAACAATGAAGTCGATCTGATTCTAGTTTTATTTAACAGGTTTTTCTGATTAAAATTGGTTCTTGTACACTTATAGACTGTAGAATAAATCTCTTATCTTATTCTCTGATTATCTATGTGTTTTCTGTTTTAATTTTCGTAGGTTTCGTTGAGAAAATTTAGGTCTAACTTTTTTGTCTAGTGACGTACTTGGAGACTTAGTATAAAAGGGGATCGATTTCCCTTGACAATCATTCGTAGCAACGAAGAGCTTTCCGATGCTCAATTACCTCCTGCGACTGTTCGGATTCAAATCCGCCCAGACTACACGCTCGGTCTCTCGTAGAGGGAGGAAGCCTCGCGGTTCACGAAGCAAGGACAGCAATCGAAGTCTACGGAGACAGCGCAGTCTGAAGAAGAAGTGTGAGTCCTGCTGCTGTGCTAAACGTTGCGAAAGTATACGAAGAGCAAAGAGACGTCGAAGGATGTCCCGAGGAAACACAAGTCACTTCGACATCAGTCAGGTCGGGGATAGGCGCTCCTCCGTTACAAGGATACCATGGAACCGTTTCGAAAACCCGGAGGATCAAGGCGATGAGGAAATCAATCTGGAGGAGTTGACCTCCTCCCAGCGATCAACCGACGCCGACGTCATCAGGCCCGATGACCCACAAGTTGAACATGGCCGGAGTTCCAAGAGACGACACTCCAAAAAGAAGAGAAGTAAACTCATGAGGAGATTACTGTTGCTCGGGAAGGTCACCGCCACCCTGTTGGTACTCGCACTGATCTACCTCTGTGTGAGGCTACAATCCGCCCTTGGTAATGCCGTGTTCCTCACCTATCTGTATAGGTTTTTGTTTGCGATTTACAACATCCTGGTGCAATAAAATATTTTTGTATTTGGCCTAATCCTGAATTTTTCTTGTTATCCTTCGCAGAGTCGAAACTCGTCTCTGAGGGCGTATTCCTCACAGAGATCAGTGAGGAATATCCAACATCACCGAGCACTACCGAGCAAGATCTCCTCAGTCGGCTTTTGCCGACTGAGGGGATGAAAAATTTCCGACTGTCTTCCATGACATGTCGATCGTTTGACGAGCACCAAGTGTGCTTCAGTTCAGTAGAGAGGGCTTGTGTGCTTCGACATCGAGGGTCCACTGTTCGACCCCGTGGTGTGCTTAAGGCCACCCGGGTTAGATCAAGCTCCCTCGATGCTATTGTGTCAGCAATCGGTAATGTTGATTACTGTGCAGATAAAGATTGGTATTTCGAAACCTGACTCGAAGCGTTTTCTCTATGGTGTCTGTCAGCCTCCACGCATCTCACTGGTAGTAGCCTGCACTGGTGGCTGTTTCTCACTGGTCCAGTGTATCCGAAACTCGCGAGCACTCGCCCCCAGGCAGTCCGTCCAATCCGACACTCGTCATCAAACGCACCCCGCCCGATCTGCTCCAAATGGTCTTTTATTCTGACCGTGCGGTTTAGGGTGGCTTTGTTAGAAAACCGTTCTCCGAACGATCTGTTCGCTCAGGGGACTTGTTTGAATTGAATTAGTTGGACATGCGTTGTTTGGATTCATTCGGACATGGGTCAGTTTCATGGTTTGAAGGGGAGAGACCCGGACCGTGTTTCGTAGTTTTTCGGTCGTTCATGCTTGGGTTTTTCTCTTTTTTGATCTCGAGTGCTCTCCGCTCCAGTCACCACTCATTCCCCCGCTATTGTTTAGTATAAAAGACATGCTATTTTGATCTTATTTACTCTACCCCTAGCCTCCGAGTTCTTCGTGCTCAAGATCACACAGTGACCCAGCGTGTTCAGCTATAAATCCACGATCTCACCCAGATTCCCCATCCCTTCAACATGTTCATCGGTACCGGACTTGACAAGAAGACGTCAGAATCCCTTGCCCGCCGCAGGGAGCTTAATCGCGGTCTCCTGAAGCTTTTCTGTGAACACGAGCCCACCGATGGAGAAAAACAGCTCCTGGACATCCAAAGGCTCATTGACGAGCTCGAGTTCTCTGGTGGGAGAACCCACGAAGAAGCCTCCGCCGAAGCCATTGAGAAATGGCAGACTTTCAACGCAGAGATGAGAGATGTGTATCTCGAGGAGAATCTGTACTACTGGCTTGATCTACCTCTAGGAGATGAGGAGCGCGAGGAGGAGCGTAATGTGACACGTCTCCTTATGCTAAAGCTCCTCAGAACTCGTAGGAACCACCGGATCGAGGTCGGTGTGCTAAAAGGACTTCTGCATGTCGCGCAGAAACGTGTGGCTGAACTGGAGGAGGAGAAGAGAGGATCTTCCTCGAAAG
>NW_003803934.1:0-1005 GCF_000255335.2 Galendromus occidentalis
CCAAAAGACTTTTGGCCCCCAAATAGTCCAGATCTCAACCCTCTGGACTATTATGTCTGGGGTGCTATCGAGGCTAAGTCCAATGAGAAGCGACATCCAAACATTGGCTCCCTAACTCTCGCGATTAAGCGGGCTTTCCGCATGCTCCCCAAACATTCGCTGAAGAAGGCGTGCGATAGCTTCCGTTCTCGTTTAGAAGCCGTCGTAAGAGAGGGGGGCGGATATTTTGAATGAATAAATTTTATCTCTCAGGGTCAACCCTTGTTATATCATAAGCCAAACTTTCGTTTTCATTCACTCAGGACTCCCAGGAATGACGCTTGATGGAATTCCCAATTTAGGTGCCGCACCCTGTATGTCATGTCGGTCGCTGGGATTCTGACCCTCTAGAAGCAGCGTTCGAATTCCCTCCCAGGCTGGGTTGCACGTGAAAGTGATGAATAAGTCCGGCGTTCCATAATTCCGAACGTAGGTCATTGCATCTTGGACATATTCATGCATTTGTCTCGGGCTGCCGATGAAACTGGATGGTAATATCCAGGGTTGACCAGTATTGTTAATATTGCCGTCCTTAGCAAGAGCATCTTTCAAGTGAATGTAGTTCTCTGTCCGTAACTTGCTCTGATTAAGCTTCAGGAACCGGAGACGTCCCCCTTCTATCTTGGCGTAACAATCTACAACGTACTGGTTGAACAACTGTCGACACTTGAGCAGATGGTTTTGTTGATCATCTCTCACCATAATCCTGTACGCATGAAACGCCATCGAAGAAACTTTTGCTTTTGGCTCCCGAGGTTGTCGACTGATGGGATCAATGAGTTTGAGTTCGAAATGATAACCATCCTCACCTCGGGGAAAAAGCAGGGGGTTCTGGAGAGCATCGTACGACCGATGAGTTTCTGCGATTCTCTGGAGCTCATCTCGCGTTTGTGAAGCACGATATCTCGTGAGTCTCCAAGCTCAGCAGAAATCAAGACGGCGACATCATCTACCACCGGCGCATTG
>NW_003803935.1:0-1137 GCF_000255335.2 Galendromus occidentalis
CTCTTGCCCCTCTACTCCTCCGTCGCCTTTTTCGTTATACTTCTCGGGACGTTCTTCGATTTTCCCAGAGCGATCTGCCTCCTGCCTCCTCGTGCGCACTTCGTCTTCCGGATTTCATTCCTCCTTTTTTCTGCGCCTCGGACTTTTTTCATCCCAGCTCCGACTTCATCTATTGCTGAGACCTTGAATGCAGTCAGAGGATTGTGTACCGGAGAACGAATCCCTGTGGCAAATAGCTCAAGCAAATGAGTTCCGAGCGGTGATAATTCCCGTGAAAAAATCATGCTATCTATTCGAGAAACCCTAGATTCCTGGTCAGTCCTCACGTACGGATCAGTGCTGGCTGGCAGGTCGTCGTACTAACTCCGGGAGAAAAATGCTAAGCTGCTGTTTCTCGAGCAGATAAATCGCTTACGGCTACTCTGGGACCTACGGCATGCATACGCGAGGCCTTCCGCATCGCGAAGCACAAAATGCGTTGTAAGGTGGGGAACGTGCTCACTCAACAACCGAAATAGCTTCAAAACCCGTGGGGGTCCGAGAACCTCGTCAAAGCCTCGATGCCGGGGTTCGAAGCGAACCCAATTGCCAAGATTCCGCTCAGTCCGTTTCTCGAGGAAAAATATGAATTGGTATCTCCAATCCGTATTGCGCATCAAAAAGCATTTTATGCCTCACGCAGAGAAAATACTCATGCACACGCGGCATCTAAGTCACAGGAGGCACTCGACCCGATGCTGTTCAGCGGTCGGTCGGTGCTTCAACGACGACGACCCCGAGCCCGCAGAAAGTTTGTTATTCGCAGAATGACGGTCGAAACCTGAAATGGTGCTGCTCGTTCTGATGAATGGAAATCACCATTATATGAATCGGGCGTAGCTCGTCCAAATGAGACCAAGCTGAGTTTCTGGTCCGTCCGCAGCTTGTACCGCGGTCGCCCATTAAACGTGGTCTTACTAATGACAGACGTTGTCATCATGATAAGCGTGAATGTCTGCCGGTCCGACCGCTGCTCTGCCCACGTCCATCCGTATGCTCAAACGAGTGGACGAAAAAGGCAACCGATATAGGCCCATACCAGACCAAAACATTAGTCTCGCTTTCGTGCCGCCTAACGGTACAGGAGGAATGTGACAT
>NW_003803936.1:0-6017 GCF_000255335.2 Galendromus occidentalis
CCTCAAGGGTATCATGCTAGAGTCGTAACTTCGGGGTATAACCCCGGTGACTCACGTATTTTACTACTGTCACGGGTATATGGCCCCGTGGGTTGGTATGAGTCATAGTCCTAGTACGGAACGAGGACTAGTAGTTTCCAGTTTCTACCTAAACCTCAACAACAACTTTCGGAAAAACCAATCCTTATCGTGGCAGATGTCCAGCAAGCATTCATGCAGGCTCTCATCAACAAAGACCACCGTAAATTCCTTCGCTTCTTCTGGCCCACGGGCATATCAGAAAACCCAGCGGCCCCGATGAGAGAATACTGGACGACAGTCTTGGATTTCGGTCTTTCGTGTTCTCCCTTCCTTCATTGTCAGGTTCTTCGCCATCACTTGGACTAGAGTATCGAGAGATCAACGAACGACGCAGACATGCCCCAGGAGATCCGGGAAACGTTTTCCATGGATGATTTGTGCACCACCACCTCCTCCATTAGGGAAACAAAGAAGGCTCTTAGGCTAATCATCGACGTCTTCTCTCGAGGACACTTCCCGCTTGACAAGTGGGCCACGAACTGCAAGCCGTTGGCTGAATTCATCTCGCGGATCGTATAATAGGTCAGTATCGGTCAGTATCTGCCTCTACTGAACGCGTAAAACTCATGGGCGTCTCCTGGAACCAGATTTCCGACCACCTCTTCGTTGATGTCGACCCCGTAGTTTCGTTCCTGGAGGCGGGCCCAATTACGAAGCGCCAATTGCTCAAGGGCCTCAGTCAGATTTTCGACCCCCTCGGCTTCTCTGCCCCAATTTTCATAGCACTCGAAATGATCGTGCAGACCCTTTAGTTGAGGAAGTTCGATTGGGACTCAGAGCTCACAGAGGAGCCTCGGGAAAAGTTCATTGAAGCGACCTAGAACTTGAGAAATATCTCCAGCATCCAGGTTCCGCGTTGCCTTTTCGAGTTCAATCGCAGCAAATCGCGTCGAGAACTCCACGTTTTCGCGGACGCTTCCCTCTCATACTACGATTGCGTGGCATACGTTAGAGCAGCGGTTCCCAACCTTTTTGGCTCCGCGGCTCCCTAGCGAACCCAGGATTCCCCCGCGGCTCCCAGGATACCCTGTGCCCACGCGGCTCCCGCGGCTCCTACCTACTCTCCCTTCTTTTTCCCCTAAAAGGACCATTCGCAGCTCAAATTCCGGCACTCATAACTTGCATGCACATATATTGTTTACAAATATTCCGCCCCCCTCCCGTCAATTCCCCGTTAAAGAGACAGAATGGGAATCTCCGGAGACAAGCAGCTCCTGGCTGGAGAAGGTAGCCTCGCGGGCATACCAGAGCTGTCTAAGAAATGAGTCCAATCTCTCTCGAAGGAAGAGAAGAGTTGAGCTTCTCGAAGCTCACGAAAAGCTTAGTGGTGGATGAAGTGTTCTCTGCGGGGAGGACACAAGGCAACAAAAGGTGCTCCGTGCGGTGGTGTGAAAGCGAGTGAGATTTTATTTTAGCTTCGTTCACTCCTCGATAGAGTTGGGCGGAATGGCGGGAACACAACCGTGGCAGATGAAGTCGATCCGTTTCGGAACCTTCCCATGGAATTGACAAACCCTGACGGCCCGGACCTACACCAGAAATTCGTCCGCGGCTCTCCCAGAAAAGTCTCGCGGCTCCTAGGGGAGCCGCGGCTACCAGGTTCGGCGGCTCCCCCAGAAAAGTCCCGCGGCTCCCCTAGGAGCCGCGGCTCCCAGGTTGGGAACCGCTGCGTTAGAGAAATCCCAATAATCCAAACGGAGACGCCAGCATTCGTGAGACTCATCATGGCAAAAGCCAGAGTCGCACCCCTCAAGGGTAGCTGGACGATCCCGAGGCTAGAATGAATCGCGGCTTTGCTGGCAGCGCGTATCTCCAGTTCGATTAAGAAATCATTTTGACCCAATATCGACAAAATCTTCCTTTATTCAGATAGCAGCTCTGTTCTAGTCTGGATCCGGGATGATCCAAGCCGTTGGAAGCAGTTCGTCGCCAATCGAATAAAGGAGATACAATCACTTTCGGATCCTCCCGAGTGGAGCTACATCCGAACGCTGGAAAACCCGGCCGACTTGCTCACCCGAGCGTCTCCTCTCGACACCCCGAAGCTCGAAGAATTATGGCTAAGGGCCCCCCCGTGGCTTGCGAAGCTTGAGAAACCAGCGGATCATCCACTCAACCCTATCGAGGGAAGCGCGCTCACCGAGAAGAAATCGGAGACGTACACTGCTGTTGCCTCAACAATTAGCGAACAGTTCCCCGTGGTAGGGAAACAATTCTCATCGGGGCCGAAAGCCGTTCGAGTGCTGGCCTACGTCCTCAGGTTCACCTCTCGAAACCAGAGTGGAAAACCAAGAGACGTCTCCATCAAAGCTCGAGAACTCGGTGTCGCGGCTGATTCTAAACATTCAGAGAACGAATTTCCCCTCGGAATCGGTGTCGGGATGTGAAAATATTCCTATATCCAGTCCACTATTCCAGCTACAGCCTTTTCTTTCCGACGACGCGACGGCTTTATTCGCTGTAGGTCGACACTTGCGAATGCCTCGCAGATGACCTACGACGAGATCTGCCCGATTATGCTCTCTGGAGAAGACTTCCTCACGCGGCTCTTGATTCGTCACATACACGAAAACGAGTGTTTACATTCCGGGGGCATCGCGTCGATCCTTCAATCGCTTCGGAAAAAAAATTGTAATCAGAGCTAGGCGCGCAGCAAAAGCAGCCCTCTCAGGCTGTAAAGTCGGTGTAAGATTCAGAGCGCAACAGGCCTACGAACCAATTCCCCCATGACCGCGTTTCAGGATAGAGTCCAGCGCTCCCTTCTCTGTAGTCGGCATAGATCACGCCGGTCCGATTTACTTCCGGACCGATACAGACAAAAAAAAGCAAGAAGCTCGGTAATGTCAACGACATTACCGTAGATTCACGTGAAAACGCTTAATGACGATTTTTCCGGCAAGCGGTGGGCTTGCCGAGGTGTCAAATCATGGCAAATAGACCTATCCCTCTATCGGCCCACTGTAGGATGGGATTGGCTTAGTTTTCATAAAAGCTCGGTTAGAGCCCACTGATTGCCCGACGCGTCATTAGAAGGGCAATGTCGGAATCCGCACAAACGAAGCCAGCGACGCCGACAAACGCTGTATGCGGACTTTGTGGTGTCGCGGATAGCGTGTCCCAAAAAGTATGATGCTTTTCTTGACATGACTTCGGGGCAAGGCGCCACGCTATGAGTTGCAACTTGTGGGCTAGCAGTAGCGGGTGGGGTATGCCTTTCTGATTCAGCAGGAGATCGTCGAAAGCCGGCAAGAGGAGTGGGCGTGCTATGCTGCGCCGCAGGAGGCCCGGGAAGAAGGGCTGCGTGGGCCAAAAGGGGCATATCAGGGTGAGCTCGCAAGTCGGAAAAGAGTCCAAGTACGAGGGAGTGCGGTCGATGAGCTTAAACGGGGGAGAACCGTAGAGGTTAGTCCAAGGATCCCACCGGGTTATGAAGGCGTCCATGCTGAGGGCGAACGGATCGTTGAGCCCACTGGAGTGTGTGGAAACCTCATACTTCGAAAAGTCGGCAAAGAGATCAATATCGGAGCGTCCTTGCGCTGCATCCAGTCGGGCGAAAACGGAAGGATGGAGGGAATAGCTGTGGTTGTCCCAAACCGTCCTCGATAAGCAGTCAGCCACGCCGTTTTGCACCCCTGGGAAGTAGGTGGCTTTGAGGTGAATATTCCTCTCGAAGGTCCATGCCCAGAGTCGTCGACAAATTGTCCAAGGTGGGAGAACGTAGCGACCCGAAGTTGTTGATGCAGTGCATAGCCTTGGTATTGTCTGTGCGTATTGCTATTGTAGTGTCGAGTTTGCGAGGGACTGTACGGATAGGAGGATGGCCTTCAGCTCGAGAGCATTGATGTGGAGACATTTGACACCTCTAGCTCAAGCGCCTCCCGTGGCCCCGTGGTCACACCAAGCGCCCCAGCCTTGCAAGGAACTGTCGGTGGTTATTTCAAGGGAGACCAAGGGCTGTCGGACAGGCCCAGAAGCGACCAGTTCGAGATTCGCTACTCACCAAAAGAGATCCTTGCGGATTCCGGGCGGGAGTCGGAGTTGCGCCTCTGCCGCGTGGTGGTCGAGACCAGCTTTGCGAGAGAGGAGCAGTGATAACGGTATTAGATTTCAAAGGCTCAGGTTCCTGCTGCTAGCACAGTGGACTGAGGGTGGTTTACTGGACACTGATACTTTACGAAATGACTGATATGAAAGGAACACACACGCTCGTGGTGGTGTTCAATCAGGGGCAGAGCACCTAGGTCTGCGTGATCTTCTCGGTACTCAGCAAGCTTCATTGGTGCATATATATAGGCATGAAAAACCCTCACCCATCTGGATAAGTTCCAGGTATTGTGGAATTTAATTGCTCTGCCAATTATAATTTACTTGACGGAAGAGCAAGCTTCTATATTTATGCCGACGATGTGAAGCTGGTAAAGCCAATTATAACGGTGGACGACTGTAATACCCTACATGTTGCCCTTCACGACTTCTACTTCTGGTCGTTGAAAATGGGTCTCAAACTGTAAACCCATAAATGTGGTGTTATGCGAATAGGCTCGAACAGAGTGAAATTCAATTACAGTATGGGTGATGACACTCTGGGTGAACTCCAGACTGTGAAAGATCTGGGAGTGATATTTGCCCCTTCGCTCACATTCAAGGAACATGTCACGCAAGTGATCAAGAAGTGCTCAAACATGGGAGCGTGGATAATGAGAAGCTTCATTGTGAACCAGCCCAATGTATATCTGAGAATGTACAACTCACATATCCTGCCCAATCTGCTATACTGTTGTGTTATCTGGAATCCGAGGAATGCCGGCGACCTAGATGCCCTCGAGCGAATGCAGAGGAAATTTGTGCGTAGAGTTGAGCATAGATGCAACGTCAGAAAAGGAACTGTTAAGATCCCGAGCGTAGCAGAGCTACTGATGAATGTAGATATCAAATACCTCAGACGAGTTATGAAACGGAAAGGATTCGTGTTCTCAGCTAAACAGGTAGCAAAGACGACGACTGAGAAACACTTGTACCCGTGGAGGATTACCACGATGATTAACAACCCGTTTAGTGAATAAACGAGAGTCACATTCATTCATAACTTCTGGAGTTTTGCCTAATTAGAAGAACAAAAAAACTTGCTACGCAGTAGCCTTGAGATTCTGTGACGGACCGGGGAGAACTCAAAACTGGGTGCCAAACTGGCTCCATTCCAAACAACTCCCCCTTTTTCCCGTCAGTCGCACAATCTCATTACAATGGAATATATGATAACAGATATCATTAACATGGTGATCATAGTGCGTTATAGTCGTGCGTCGTCGTCTCGATCATTCGAGAGACTCTCTTCGAATCTCGACAAAACATATCTCGTCTCGAAGACCAACTACATCCCGGAAGACTTCGCTGATATCGTTCGCGATCTTTCAAAAGATCTTCACTACCTCCTCTCTGGTTTCTTGGTTCCCAGAGATCCTTCGTCTCATGTAGGCAACGGAGTCTTGTAGTGATGTCACATATTTGAGGATGTCCTCAGTGATTTGTTGTTGACGTTCCATCGTAGTTGGTTGATCGGGGTCCGAGTCTTCTTCCACCTGGAGATTGCAGTTGGACTGGTCCCAGTCGTCCTCAATCTCGATGGAGTCCATTTCTGTTTTCTGGAGCTGAACATAGGTTATCTATCTGTTCAAGCTGAGCCATGGATCAGTATCAGAGATGTGTACACAGTTGGATCGAGAAATTATTTCCCTTCAGGCTGAAGCGGTGGTGTGGAGCATCGTCTTCGACTCTACGTTGGTACTTTTCCCAACTTCCACCACGCTCGTATCGCGGTTCCCCTTGATCCCTTCGACGCACTCTGGTAGCACTTGGGCATTTGTTTTCACAAACCGTTTGTCTGTTCACTTAGACCTTAGACAGTCATGGCTCTCTCAGTCAGACGTAAAAGAAGA